>NC_090802.1:1681922-1983154 GCF_036512215.1 Solanum lycopersicum | reverse complement strand
TATTTTTTTTATTTTTAAATATATTCAATTGGTCAAATGTGGTTATATATAAAACCTTAAAAAGAGCAACAATTTTATTTTTTTTACTTATAAATGGTTTTTTAGATGGAGACAGAAGTTTTTTCTATTTTTAGTATTAGGTAGTTGAAATTTTAGGTAAATATTTTCTCTATGAAAATATTTTTTTTAAGGAAAATAAATTATTTAATTAAAATAGAAAAAATAAGTTTTGCAAGCGACATTTTATATTGATTGTTAATTTTTTCGTTTTTCAACACACATCATCTTTTGACCCCATCCCGCAAACCCCCTATCCTTGTCTCAATCCCAATCTTATGTAATATTAGTCTAAATTAAATATACAAATATTATTAAAATAATAATTTTTTAATCACGTATCGAATCTAAAACATAAATAAAAGAAACTCGATTATTTTACTTTAAAAAATACTCTATTTTATTTATTTAAACGTCTAAATCATCATGGTTGTTGTTTTTGTTAGTAATAACTCTAATGCTCATCAATATGAAAGAGACTATCCAGCCATATTGACCAGCCTTTTTTTTTTGAGGCCATTTACAGGTTATATTTATATTTTATAAAAAATAAACTAAAATAGTTAATATAATTAAGTATATTGACACAAAAGAGGGTCTCAAATATCAACGTATGCATATCGAATGAACCTCACTCTAATATAATAATCATAATCTATAAAAAAAGATTATATATATATTAAACAGACCATGTGGAATGAGCTCGATTGAGTAAAAGCACGCACACATAAGACTTCCAATTTGAGACCCACCCCTCTCTTGGTTCAATAAATTATATTCTGTTCAATTTACACGATCATTTTAAATCTCTAACGAATTATTAGCAACGTCATTATCGGCCATTTAATGGAAAAGTATTTGCCATACGTGGCCACACATGCATTACATGTTCTATATTCTCTACTAATTAATTCTCATTGACATCTCAATTATTTGAAAACTATAATAATAATAATAATAATGAGATTTTGACAATGATATAATTCTATAAAATTTGCACTTACAAATTGGGATTAGCTCGTCTAAGGTTGACTAGACCTCTTCAATTTCTTAAATGGTATACTAAAAATTAGAATAATGGACTTCAAATTTATGTCCTACTCATCTTTTCATTTTATTTGATTTATATTTATTTTTTTACGATCATCATCACAAATCATAATTACTATAACAATCATCAATCGTCAGTTACATATTCTTACTAATCACTAAATTATTCTTTGTTATAGATTAACATTATCATATATCATAACTATTAAACGTTATCATCAATTATCATTATCGACCCTTAGTGTCAATTATCATTACAACTAGCTACTAATCAACACTACATTATTAATCAACATCATATATGATATATGCCTAATTTGTAATCCTTATTTTAATGAAATTTAATGAAGTCTTTGGTCAAATAACTACGTATGAATAAGAAAAATACTAACATAGTTTTACACTAAAAATCTCGTGTTGCACAACACATGGAAAGTAGTGGCTAAATCCAACTTTGCTTGAACTTGTTCTTCAAATATATTTGGTTTCAAATGTTTGAATAATATGTAGATAATTACTTCCAATACTTGCAAATCATACCATTCGATACCTCATTTTAATTTCAAACCTGAAATAAAATTTGAATAATAATTTCAATAAGTATTTAAAATTTCTTCCCACAAAATTGCAAGTTAAAGACAAACTCTTCCGATTGAGACACCAGATACATGGAAGAGTGACGAGTGAGATGATAGAGAGGAGAGGGAGGCTCGCGAAATATGTTATATAACTTAGAATTCAGTTATATACAATGTATCTAGAACATATTATACCCGAACTTGACCTTATTATCCGGATAGTGTATACATATCTAGAAGTTTCAAAATCTAATATAATCATTACAAACTAGACTATATCTAAATAATGAACTCTAAATTAACAAAATCTACGTAAGTTTTTTTTTTTAAAAAAATGATAATATTAAAGACTTTAGTTTTATGTCTTCAAATGTCAATTTTAGTGGCTAAAAAGAACAAACTCATATAGAGATAACTAATATGTGTTACACAACACATTAGATTGACAATTATATATTTCTATAAGATAAAAATATTAATTTTGAAAATTTTGTGAAATTACGTCATAAAAAATGCTACAAAAGGTAAGTGATGGATATTACTTTACAAAGAAATCCACCGTCGTTATTCGTTAAAAAAAATAAAAACTCATTCGCTATTTTTCGATTGTACAGAGCCCGTTTGAATTTATTTAAAAAAATATAAAAAATAAGGGATGGCAATTTTTTATTTTTAAGTTATTTTTAATTTTATTAAAAGAATTTATTTTAAATTATTTTTATATTTATCAAATACTTTCAAATTAAGAGATCCACCGCTTATTAACGTAGTCATCTATCAACTACAAGAATTGACACATAAATATATTTTTTTTTAAAAAAAAAAGAGATTTAACAACTAATTTCTATGAAAGTTAAGACTATCGAATGGTGGCTACCTTTTCTAAGGTGACTTATGTATTTTGTTCGTCATAAATTATTTGTTATATTTTTATTTTTTTATCTTTAAGAAAATATAATAATATATTAATGAAATATTTTTAAAAAATTTACTCCCATTTATATTTAAAGACATAATTCTAATCTTCATTAAATATTTACTCTAATGAAATGTTTGAAAGCCTTAAACAATATTTTATTTTTAGCAATAATAAAAAAAAATTGTACTAAGCTTCTAAAATAATAAATAATTTGAGATAAAGAAAATAGTTAATAAATAAATATAATTTTTAATTTTATATCCTAATCAATTATTATCAGTCAAAGAACGACTTTATAAATAGTAGATAAGGTAGGTTTGTTTTATTACACTAATAAACCCTCGTGTTGCACAACATCTTTAAAGTAATAGTTAAATACAACTTTGCTTCGAACTTATTCTTCAAATGATTTTAAATATTTGAATATAATATTGTTGCAGTTCAGTATTAATTGTCATGTTTTATTTCTTTAAAACTAAAATAATTTGAAAAAAAGATTTATTGAAGCGTGATTAGGTTTACGGAGAATTTAATTATATAATTTTTTAAATAAAATTATATGGATATTTTTATCGAGCTATATTATTTGTTATGAAAGGATAGGGGCTTTAAGGCAAAGTTAAAATTAAAATTTGAGATTTATGAAATCTGATAACTCGTTTTAGTTAATAAGTAAGATCGTAATTAAATATTTATATATTTTTAGTCAATTTCAAAAAATCAATTTTGATTTAAATTAAAAGAGGCAAGTGTATTGATCTAAAATCTTCATATGATTTTGAATCAAGACAATGATTTTCAACTTTCAAGTTCCATCAATCAAATTCATGTTTGCAGGTAAAAATTTTGTTTCTTCATTTTAAAACATTATTAAAATGTTACTAAAAATAACTATACTTTAGCATTAAATTTTAATGTAAAATTAAAAAAAACATTTATTTTGCATCACATGTATCCCTATCTTAATTTAGTCAAATCTGGGCTATATTGTTCATATATTGATCGTAAATTCATATTCCCATATTTAGAAACTAAGGGTTTACGATGATCGGTTGGTTCAGATTTTTGAAATATCAAATTAATTTATTTGTGTAAAAATTTTAAATTAATAAATCACCAAACTAATAAAAGTCGGGATTTTTTTGGATTTTTTAACTTCAGGTTGGTTTAAACTTTTCAACCTCGGGTTGGTTCGATTTTTTCAAACACCAAACTGTCTAAGGTGTTTCTTAGGAAAACAACACAAACTATGAGATGAGTGATGACACTAAATATTTAATAAAATGATAATGAAAGCATAATATAAAATAAATATTGCAGAGTCATGATGAAAATTATCATAATTTAAAAGTACTAAATCATGCTAAAATAAGTCTAATAAGTATTAATTACATAATTTAACAGTAAAGAATAGGTATTTTAAATGTTCAAAGTATTGTAAAACTAAAAAACAAATGTTCAACATTATTGTCATTTTTAATGTTAAATTAATTTATTTTGTTAGCATTAGTATTGATTTGATTACGATTGAGCTTTATTAGAGTTACTAATATCTCTGGACTATAATCTTTATTCGACTGTTCAAATTTTAAGTCTCAAAAACTTGAAAAAATATATTTAAAGATAAAAATTATGAAAACGTATAACTAATATTTAGAAATTACATCAAAGAAAATACTTTTATGTATAAGAAAAACTTTAAAAATTATATTTACTATGTCGGATTGGTTTGTTCTCGGGTTGATTTTTCTTAGTTAAAATCAAGCCAACCCAAGTATAGTTGAACTTTTTTCCCAATATTAAACCAAATGAAACCAAATCGTTAGTCATATTTTTTTCGGCTTGACTCGATTTACAGTTTGATTCAATTATGACACCCCTCTTAAAAACTATCTATAAAATATTGGAAAAATATTCCATCGCTTTTTAAGAATCAAAGTAGTGGTTGCGAACCAGGCCATGAGATTCGAAGTTTGGGGTTCTAAATTTAACTTTGATGATAGTAGGATTTAAATCCATAACTCTGGTGTATAAAACATTTCATAGTCCCTTCTTTATCCAAGATCCTATAATTTTAAAAACTTTTTGTCATTTGGAAAAAATAGTGATATATTAAATGCGCTTAGTTCTTAACACTATAAGATAAAAAAAAAAAAAGAAGATATATTCTACTATTGGGCTTGTTTCAGTATTGATATATGGGCTTGGAAATTCTGTATCACTAATGAATACAATGGAAAAAATAAGGGAAAATTACGCGTATAAGCAAATTTGTACTATTTAATTACTCATGGTAGTTATAGTTTTCTATAATTACCATTCGCGAGTAACATTATACATTAATTACGTGGTCTCATTTCGAGTTTGTATAATTAATCATGTTTGTATATGTATAATTCGCAGGATATACAAATAAATATGTATAATATTCAATTTTTTAGCCTACATACATATAGAATTCACCTCTCTCCCACTATCTTCCCTCTCTCGCTCGCCTCCCTCATTCCTCTCACAATCTAGCTCGCCTCTCTCCTCCCTCTCCCAATCTCGCTTGTCATTTATACAAATGTGTATGATAATATACAGTTATATACAACTATATACATATACAATTTACCTCTCTCCCACTCTCTGTCATCTCTCGCTCGCCTCTCTCCTCTCTATCCCAGTCTCACTCGCCTCTCTCCTCCCTATCCCAATTTCTCTTGCCATATATACAATTACATATGTATAATATATAATTATCTAACCAATATACATATACAATTCACCTTCCTCCCACTCTTTTCCCCCTCTCTCTCGCCTCTCTCCTCTCTCTCCCAGTCTCGCTCTCCTCTCTCCTCCAAATAACATGTAGCTACAAATTGTAATTATCAAACTATAGCTATAAAGAATAATTAATTATTTTTAAGTGGCTATATGTGAAAATTTCCCTCCAATAAAAAAAAATTAATTTGTGAAATTCATCCTTTGAAGGAACATTGAATTGCACAAATTTGTCCCTTTTAATGGACATGTCTTTAATTTTGCTCCTAATAATTAAACTTATTCCTTGTTATAAATACATAAAAACATAACTTATGAAATACTATATATATTATAAAAATATAAATTTATTCCCTATAAATAAAACTAAGTGATTTATAATAAGCTCCTCCAATTTGGACCTCATCCTTTTGTACATTATCCTATGGCTAACATGTTGAACCATAGAATATTATTCCAATGCAATAATTCACAATGCTTACCTTATCTTTTACCATGCTATTTTCCCAACCATAATTCCAACTCAATCCAAACTATTTTCAGTCTTTCGCAATCCTCCTCCTTATTAACTTCTCATAAATCGACTGTCAAAAGGTCTTTGTCAATCGTGATTTGCCACGCAAGGAGAAGAATTATATACGATAACGATGATGATGAAAAAGAAGATAATAATAATTCGGAATTAGCAATGCTAGAGTTTTATAGTCAAACTATGAGAAATGAAGCTCTTCTTGTGAAAGCTCTTGTAGATGAGGAAGATGTTGAAGTTCTAATTTTCAAGGTAAATTTAACTTCCTTTTTTACTTCAATGGCTAAAATTCTAGATACTTTGTATCATATTTAGTTACTTTTAATAATTTAATTTGACCAAATATGAACTTTATGAAATATGAGAAGATTTTGCCATGTTTCAAAATTATTCAAATAAGTGAGGGTCCAACATAGATAAAATATTAGATGTGTCAAAAGAAAATATATCATTCTTTTTAAAATTAGCTAAAAGAGAAAATATCTAATATTTTTACATGTTATAAAGTAATAATGTTTAGAAAACATATAACATAAAAATTATCAATTCTAAAGAAAACTTAAATATTATGGTAAAATATTTTACCATATATATTTATAATTACTATTTTGTTGTTATTTTTCTATATGGATCTTTGATAATTGTTTTATTTATCATTTTTAGGGGTTTTCATCATGCTTGAGTTGTAGGACAAGTCCAGATCCATCAAAAAGTGTACTTCCAGCAAGGGCAGTGATCAAATGCATAGACAGAATAAAAGGACCATTTGACCCCTCAAATATTGTTTATTTGGAGAAAGGATTGACTTTGGAGGCCTTCAAGGATAGGATTCTACCAAGGGCAAAATAGTCATTTAATCAATTTATTCTATAACACTGTATTTGTTGGGTTATGATTGTTATAGCAAAATGTTGTCATTGAGAACATGTAATACGATATAACATTCAAACCAACTCTAAAGGAACTTGGATAATGAAATATTATTAATAGAAAATAATTATAATCGATAGATCTGATGTAGCTTTAACATTTCGTATCATATACATGTTGAAAAAAATAGTTGGTAATACTGATTAATAACAAAGTCAGAATTTTGAAATTTATAATTTTTTAATTTACCACTAAATTCATATTATATCTTGATTAGTGAATACCCTTTCTTTGTGGTTTAGTTATTGGTTAATTAGATTTATGCAAGGTGCTTACTTATTTATGCATTATTTTTTGATGTATTACTTATTTCATCTTCTATTCAAATTATAATATACAAATCTTTAATTATACGAGATTTTAAATTGATAGTCAAATTATCAAAGTTGTATAAACTTGATGTGTTGAATTTTATGTGTAACAACTAAGATGTTACCGTTAAACATGTTTCTCCTATAATACATAACTTTTTAACCACAAACAACCCCTAATATTTAATATTAAGATTAAACTCACCAAATTCAAAACCTTAAATCCGACTCTAACTATAGTAATTCCATCCATGCAAAAAATCCATCTAACACAAACCTTATAATAATAATAATTTTTAAAAATCATTAAATATCCATTTATCTTTTTAAAAAAATAACTACATAAAAATTATTTAACCCCAGGACAAAATTAATGGTTATTTTTTCCTCAAAAAAAAAAACCAATAATTTTTTTTTCCACATAATTAATGAACCTTTTTTGTTTTCTTTTCTTTTCTCTCTCTTTTGGAAACGAAGGAGAGAAAGAAACAAAGGCATTTTTTGTCCTCATGACGATGATTTTGGAATAGCTAATTTTCCCTCAAAGCCTAAAGGCAAAAATCTCTTTTCTTTTTTTTTTTTCAACAATTTCCCAAACATCTTTAATTAAAATTTCTATTACCAAAACATAAATTTTGGTCATAGGAATTTGAAAAAAAATTAAATTTAATTCTTCTTCCTAATTTTTCTTCGAAAAGCCTTTTTCCGAAAAAAAAAATAAAATAAATTATCTTGTTATTACTCGTTGAAAATGGCGAGCGGGGTATTCTGTGGTGTTGTTCCTTTCATTTTCCGCAGGAAACCTTCTTTGTTAAAGGTAATTTTTTTTTTCATATAATTTGTAATGTTAATAAAAAATTGAGAATCTTTATTTAATTATATGAAGAAGAAAAACATAATATTGCATTTTTTTTCATTATGCCAAAATATTGTTCATGCATGCAAAATGCAAACATAAATGTTTTAATTTTTTCTTTTTCATTTTATTGGGCGCAACGGGAAGAGTTGTTGCCATGTAATGAAGAGGTCACATGATGGAAAAAAAAAAAAGTTTCTTACAGAAATGTAGAACCTGGATACAATAGACCCAATGTGGTCTAAGGTATTTTCTCGTGTATAATAGAAGCTTCGTGCACCAAGTTGTCCTTAACATGTAAAATTGATGAATGATACGTACAATAAACCCAACGTGGTTAAGACTCTTCCTCGCACATAGTGAGAGGTTTGTGTACGAAGCATCCCTTAACATATAAATTGATTGAATGATACGTACAATAAACCCAACGTGGTTAAGACTCTTCCTCGCGCATAGTGAGAGGTTTGTGTACGAAGCATCCCTTAACATATAAATTGATGAACGATACGTACTATAGATCCAATGTGGTCACGCTCTCTCTTCCTTGGCGTGTAACAGGAGTTTTGTGCACTGAACTTCCCTTTTTAACTCGTCCATGTTGAATTTTTGACATATCCCCTGTTATATATAAATACCATTAGTAAAAACATTTATTTTTACAGGAAGAAGACACACGTAAAACTAGGAGATTACATACTAGAGTAATAAAGAAATTACCTTCCATGTTGGTACCAAGAAGATCAAAAGCAAACAAAGGTTCCAAATCGCGCAATGCGTATGGAGTGAAAGCACCAAAAAGTCCCAGATTGCAGGGTTCAAATGTGGCGAAAGCACCAAAAAGTCCCAGAATGTATAGTTCAAATGGGGTGAAGACAATTACAAGAAGTGCAACTTTTCAAAATTCATGTGGGGTGGCTAGCAACTTCAGAATAATGACGGGTATAAGGAACAAGATCATCACGTTGAGACACTTACTTGATCTTTCTCCTTGTGATGGCTCGGAATCTGCAAATGAGGTACATATAGGACTTCTTCTGTTAGTTTGTCGTCAACACTTGTTAAATCACTTAGTTATGTTGCTCGGACTCTCCAAAGTTACTGTTGCACGGACAACAACCTCAGCTACGTAGAGTTGAAGGGTTGGTCAGTGAACATCCTTCATCGAGAAATTATATTGTGTACATAGGTCAAAAATCACCATGTATACATATATATTAAAGGCACAATGATATCTGAATTTGGCCTCAAGTACTGGCAAGTGAAGACTTCACCTTTGAGGATGCACATATAAACAACTTCAACTAGTCTCCTCGGTGTCAGTTGAACAGTCGTACTTACAAAATAATCATCTAGACACCTCCAAAATTTATGTGTCACATTAACTGATGTGTCTAGATGATGTGCATTCTCAAAGTTGGAGTATTTAGTATCCAATTGAAGCCAAAATAAGGTGTCTATGTATGTATTTTGTCTATACTTTAATCTTGAATACATGAGGTTCCATGTTTCGCCACTTATATTGGAACCTCTATAAAGCACTACTTTTAGAGGATCCGACACGCACCTGTCAACATTCTTGAAGAGTCCGAGCAACATACTGTCACTTTACTCAGTTAAATATGAATGGCATTTTCAGAAGAGAACAACAAGAAGTGTCCCTTTAACCAACTTTTTTCTGTCATGGCCATGTTTTTCCAATAGCTGCTGATATCAACTCTGAGAGATCTACATAAACTGTTCCCTTCGATCAATCCGAATTTTTCGTTGTCAAAAATAGATGGGACATCAATACATGAGGTAATTTACTCCCTAAGTTGAGCACTTTTAGTATATATATGCAGTACTGCTGTTTATAAGCAAAATCACAACTTATTGAGCTCACCAAAGTTTCCCTTCTTTTTTTTTTCTTCAGAAAGTGAGATGCTTTTGTGATATATTGAAATCAATTGGGGAAATGTGGACAGGAAATGATGAGTGGATGATTACATGCAAAGAGAATTCAAACAGTAAACTAAATGATTTCGAATATGGTATGATCATCTCTCTGTAGTTTCTTGTCTGTCGATTTCTGTTACTATATATTGTTTCTTCTACTTTGATAATTGCACTTTTTTGGTGTACTTATTGTTCCTTTTTCAGAATACTTTGTCATGTTTTCTGTGTACATTCTTCCCTCCCAAAACACCAGTTGTGAGATTACACTAGTATGTTGTATTTTTCGCTTTGATATGCAGTTATAATGATTTTCTTACATTACCTATGTAGTGTTGGCATTGCTCGACGACATTATCAAGTTAGCTAGTGAAAGGATGCCAGAGATGATGGATGAGGATGAGGAGGATGAGGATGAGGATGAGGAAGAGGTCGAGCATGAGCATGAACATGAACATGAGGACGAGACTGAGGATGAGGATGATCAGAGGATAGAAACAAGTACTTCACCTGATGCATTTGAGAAGAACTTTTCGGAGATCTACTCGAGCAACAATTCCTCCCTTTCGAGCTCTCCAACTTCAGTCCTCCCTGAGATAATAACCAATTCCTCAAAGAAGAATGGAAAGGCTTCTATCACTTCCCCTCTTCTCCTATCACTCAAGGTTCAACCTGTTGGAAACCAGAACCCGATTGAGGTAAGACGTCTCTCGTTCCACATGATCCCCAATGCAAATCAAGATTCAGGCTATTCAGTTCAGCTAGGAAGCGATGTCGATGAAAAAGGATCAAATACAGAAGCAAATCAAGATTGTGAATTGATGGACTTACCAGAGATTCTACTGAACAGCCTTGAGAAAGCATCGGAAAATGGTGGCATATTCTGGACCGGTGCATCAAATGGTCAAGCCGTCCCAGCTCGCGTTACATTTGATGTGCTCTTACCTCCATCTTCAGTTTCTAGGTTGCAATCAAATGTAACAGAACAATCATCAGTACCACCTTCTCCAAACATTTTATCACCGAAAATCATAGAATCGCAAGTACCAACATCACCTCAACCAGATTCCTCGTGTGAGAACAACGAGCCAGAACCAGCATCACCACCAGCCTGTATTACATCAGGAAACACAGTAACATCTCCACCTCCACCTCCACCACCTCCAATTACATCAAAAAATAGAGCAGTGCCTTGTCCTCCGCCGCCACCTCCCAGGAAATCAGAAAATGTACATTCACCTCCGCCTCCGCCTCCACCTCCATGTTCACCTCACAAAGGACTAAAGGGTATGGTAACCCCACATCCACTTCCACCAAAGGAATCAAATAGAGCAACTCCACCACCCCCTCCGCCGACGCCAATGGGAAAGGTAGCTGCACCTCCACCAATGCCAATGGGAAAGAGAGCTGCAAATCCACCATCGCCAAGATCAGCACCACCTCCACCCATGCAAACGAAAAAGGGAGGGGCACCTCCACCACCACCACCAACTTTCGCAGGTGCCAAAAATCCACGACTGAGGAAAGCAGCCACTAAACTGAAAAGATCATCCCAAATGGGAAATCTTTATCGATCTCTTAAGGGGAAAGTTGAAGGATCTAGTTTAAATGGTAAGCAAAAGGGAGGCAAGGGAAACTTTAATGCCTCCAAAGGAGGTAAACCAGGAATGGCTGATGCATTGGCTGAGATGACAAAGAGGTGATCTTTCTGAAATCTCAAATGCTTCCTCCGTTTCAATTCGTTTGACTTGTTATGACTTGACAGAAGACTACTGAAATGATCTTTAATCTTGTGGTCTTAAACATGCCGTGTGAAAAGATAAGAATCAGAGAGTTGCTACTGAAAAGGGAAGTAAGACAAACAAATTGAAACGAAAAAGTAATTATTTTGGTAGGAGGCAACTTATTCTATGATGTTTATATTTTATATTTATGAATTATATCTCACAGGTCAGCATATTTCCAACAAATTGAAGAGGATGTCAAAAATCATGCAAAACTAATCAAGGAGATGAAGAAGGCCATTGCTTCTTTCAATACATCAGATATGTCTGAGCTCATTACATTCCACAATTATGTCGAATCCCACCTTGAGAAACTAACAGATGAATCTCAGGTTCGTTCTATATATCTTATCTTTTGTCATAATTAACCATTTCAGGATGTTGGCTTAAATATTTTTCTTGGTGTACAGGTCCTAGCAAGATTTGAGGATTTTCCTTGTAAGAAGTTGGAAGCGTTGAGGACGGCAGCAACTCTCTATTCCAAATTAGATTCAATAGTCTCAACTTTACAGAATTGGCAACCAGCCTCACCTGTTGGCCAACATCTTGCCAGAGCTGAGAGGTACTTCAACAAGGTAAAAACTAAGTCCCTGGACCTCAAAACTTCCCACAACGACTTGAATTTTTTGTGGTAGCAGTTCTAACAAATAGTTCTCTCATATAGATAAAAGGAGATGTGGACACTCTAGAAAGGACTAAAGATGAAGAATCCAAGAAACTAAAAACACATAAAATTCAGTTTGATTTCGGCGCCCTTGTACGCATCAAAGAATTGATGGTGGATGTTTCCTCAAACTGTATGGAACTTGCATTGAAGGTAAATACAATCAAATTCACACAAATACTAACTCTTGTTGAATAACTGATACAAAGATACGAATTTGACATGCATCTCAAGTATACCTCAATGTATGTATTTAGATAGAGTAGATTTGTCACGATGTGATCATACTAGCACTAATGCACTAGATCATCCCATCACAATTCCAAAGTTAAGCATGCTTAGCCGATAAAGTTTGAGAATCTTCACGAACATCTCTAAACTCGTATAAATAAGTAAATATGGAATGCATAGTGCATCATTCAGATCAACACTCTCTACATCTGGTTAACCATATTTTTGAAATAATGTTGCAATGTCGAATCAGGAAAAGAGAGAAGCAATGGCGGGGGGAAAAGAAGGAGCGGGACCAACAAATGAAGGGACCAAAAAAGAATCAGCCACACAGCTTTGGAAGGCATTCCAATTTGCATTCAGAGTCTATACTTTTGCAGGTGGACAAGATGAGAGAGCAGAGAAGTTAACGAAAGAATTGGCTGAAGTGATCGAGACAGACCTTCATCATTAGATGTATAGTAGGTGGTGCCCATTTTTTTTCCCAAACGAAAAAAAAGGAAACAAAGAAAGTCACTATATAGGCTGCAATCGAGCAATCAGCACGTTGATGCTATCCCTGGCAAGCGCGCGCCTTGTACATGCTTCATAAGCTACAATGTTCATGCTTATCCCAGGAGAGAATTGCTAGACGAAACACCGTTATTTGTATTAGACTGAGGGGAGAAATTGAGCTAAACTGTAGCTTTAATTTACCCTACCACTGTTCATACATACAATATATATCACACCTTAGTGACTGATTTTGTAGCATGGCTATAGCAGCAGAGACTGATTATTTTTTTCCTAGTTCAACAAAAACGAATACACATTTTACAACTATATATTGATCGTGTAACATAAAAGATAACTACAGGTAATCGTCCATAATAAAAAGTCAGCACATAACGTGCAGCTACAATGTATAATTGTATATACATTCAATTAGTGTGTGTGTTGTATTTGAGCTCAAGTATGACAAATCATAGCACTTCTATCATATTAGTACCAAAACAATGATATTCAATAATATTGAAGTTTATATACACTTTCTTGATAAATGTCTATGTTTGCTCGGACTCTTAAAAAATATCGCCCAGTATATGTCGTATCCTCCAAAAGATATGCACATTTTAGGATCTGACACAGTTGTGGCGACATTTTTGAAGGATCCGATAAATTAACATTCTAACATGCATACATTGAGCTGATTAAAACTATGAAAATCAAGCAATTCATTAAAGCAAAAAGACAAATCTCCATCATAGCATGCTCTCTACTCAATAACAATCTATGATAATCTATGATATCATATTATGTTAAAAGTATTATTGAATTGGATTAACTTAATAATCAGAGTCAATGATTTACTGAGATGAAAAGATTGTTGTATACTTGTATATGATGTGCAAATAAAGTTTGTATGATATACTTTTATTTTTAATCCATTCCAAATAATACATATTTTTTTTATTTGACAAATATTTAATAATGCAATTAATATTTTATTCCTTATTGATACTTGGTAGGGATGTTTGTGGTTCGGTTATTGATTAAAATCAAAACCACACCTATCTAGCCGGTTTCTTAAATTTCTAAAACCAGATCAAACCAAACGAAAAAATAACCATCGATTTGGTTTGTTTATCACGGTTTATTCGATTTGAAAGTAATAATTTTTTTGAGGACGTACATATCACAATAGACACAAACACCAAGTACGTGGATAATGTACAGAAAAACTAATGTCGGTTCAGTGAAGCAATTAAGCAATATTATAGTTATCATTACACGAACAAAATGTTCCATTTAAGAGAAAGTGTGACTATTTTTTTGTGAAATACAGTAGGAACAAATTTATGTTTTTGAAGTATATTTTTCGTTTTAATTTACGTAAAAATATTTAGCTGGACGTGAGTTTTTTATAAGAAAAAACTGAAACTTCTAAATCTAAAATTAAATCATATAAATTTATGTTCAAAAATTCATTTCAATATAAATAAAAAATGTGATAGTGTAGAAAATTATTTTCTAGGAGAAAAATCTGTTTTCCTTCGTAACAAACACAAACCATGCATTTTGTTCTTTAGAGTTTACATTACGGAATGTTTAACTTAATTAAACCTTTTGGATTATAACTTACTATTTTCTTAATTTTTAATTACACAATATATTATATATTATATATTATATAATAAAGTGTTGCACTATATATAATAGTAGTACTAATAATTAACCAGCAAGCAGCAACACAATATGTCTCCAAACACTATTGCTTCTCTTCTCCTTTTGTTGGTTTTTTCAAGTAATTACTCTTTCTTCTTTTTACAAAATTATTAATTGCCTACGATTCTTGTAGTGAGATGTGGAGATTTTTTTTTTTTTTTTTTTGATTAGAGGTTTTAAATTTGTGGATAAGAAAATATTGATAGAGAGGTTTTCTCAACTTTTAGTGAGCATTAATTCACCTTTATTACTTTTTCATAATTTTAAACTTGGATGCCTTTAATTAAATGTGTTAATACGAGTATACTATTTGTTGGTCTTAGAATGTGTTCAATATGGAGGAAAATATTTTTCAAATGCTCGATTCTCATGTTTGTTTGGTCAATTTTTTGAATAGAAAAAACAAGCTCCTCAAATTAATTACAGTAGTTATTATGAGTATATATATATATACACTTTTTTCACACCCTTATTAACACCAATAAATAGAAAAGAAAATTTACACACCTTTCACCAAATTCATATCGCCACCACTAATAACCATACCAAACAAAGCTTATTTAATAAATAAGAATCATACTTATTTTCCTCTGTACCGAACACAACCATAATTTATATTTTTAAGTCTTTCTTTTTGTTCAGGCATAATATATAAACGTCCCCTTTAATTTAATCATGCACAAGTAGACACTAGCACGAAAAATTCACATTCTACGCATCATCCTGTCTGTATTATGTCACAAAAAGGATATGTGTATATTTACATGCTCAAAGTTGGACGACATAAATAACATAACTGAACTCAAAGTAAAAGAGATATTATATTTGTATAAATAATATGTAATCTAACTATATGAAATTTGATATAACAGGTATATTACTACATGAAGTGGAACCAAGAGATGTTGTGTTCGTGCATTGTGACAAGGACAGTGAGTGTGACATTATATGTCGTGACGTACATAAGGTTGAACCATTATGTTATAAGCGTTATTGTATCTGCGACCGCAGATACTTCTGCATGAATGATTTTAGCTGTAAACTTCAACCAATTCATTGTGATGATGATAGTGGCAAATCGTTTAAATGTATTCATAACATATGTAATTGTCTTTAGTAAACTTGGTGAAAACAAAAATGAAAAATGTTGTGACATAATTTATATATATAAAAGGTTGATAATAAGATATAGTTTATGTTTCGTTTTATGTGTTTTGATAAACTTTGCAAGATGGAAACACTAAATTCGCCTCAAAACTTGAAATCTTTCTTCTTCGACTTACCATCTTTTTCCTGTAATTTGCGTTTCTTCTTCCTCTCATTCTGCAGCAGTTTCATCAATGTCAGAACTAGTGAACATTGAGATTTACTACGACAAGAAACACGATAGAGATACAAGATGAAATAGTTAACACACCTCGGCTACCATGTCACTGAAATCTTCTCTCTGAGAACGCAACTTCTCTTCCTCTCTAGCTTCCTCATATCTAAAACCGAACAAAACGTTTTCAGAAAAAAAAAAGGGGGGGGGGGGGGGGGGAATTAATATGAAATCCTCTGAATCAAAAGAGTGTTGCTAGTGATGGTTGCTACTCACTTGGCTGGCAGGACATTGTCCATCAGTTCCAATTCTTCGGGTGCCAAAGTAACATCAACTCTATCTGATTTCTGACCTTTAAGCAGATCGACCTGCAGTGGTAAAAATCAACCAATTACCACAAAATTCTAATTGAAGTGTCAATAACAGAATTGGGCACAGAGAAAAGATGATATCTTGATGTGGCATATCATGGTCTTCAATTTAATGCATTTACATTCAGCTAATCAATAGGAAGAGAATAATCCATCCTATGAACACATGAAAACTACAATAGTATAACTTCATAACTGGGGGTTTCAACAACCCCATAAATAGGATGAAAACAATTCACTCTTTTGACGAATTTCACATGAAGGATAACAACAGAACAATCACAATGTGTCATTGCTTTCTGCATTCAACAGCTCATAAAGTCAATGATCACATGAAGTAGCATGTCAATGCAGCAAACAAGGAGAGAACAAGAGATTTCATTACCCTTTTGGCAGCAGTCTTGTCTTGAGTGCCAGTGTTAATCACATACCTGTACAGCCAAAGTAAAATGAGTCGGTGTAGAGAAAAAAGAGAGGTGCATGATACAACTTCTGCACAAGTATAAACATGTACTCACGTATGAGTTGTTCCAAGAAGAGTTCCTGGAGCTATCTTTTCTTCTCTCTCTTCAAGCACCTTAAAAGACAAATAGGTGGTAGTGAGATTTTTGACAATGAGAAAATATATTTGTCTATTGGAATGCAAAAAACAGCAGGCCACATATAGTGCTATTACTTGGTAGAGAGGCTTCTCAGGCTCCTTCCTCTGCTGCTTCCGAAGGTCAATAACATCAGGAGTCTCAACTCCAGTTGGAGTACTATACAGACGAACAAACACATTGAGAAATGATACCTCAAATGTAGTTGAAATTAAAGTATTGCTTCCACAGTACATGTTTGGTTCAGAAAGGAGAACCGAAAATTAGGGGAACTGGGGCAGTTTGAGCTAGTAAAAGTTTTATACAGATATTGTATGGTGTTAAAAGTTTGGATCAAGTTATACCTTGAAAGACTGTCCACAGACTGAATACCATCTTCCAGCTCATCTTCCTCCATCTCTTCTTCCACTTCCTCTTCCTCCTCTTCTTCCTCTTCCTCCAAGTCACCCCAATGCTTAGTCTTATCAACGGGTTCATCCTAAGCATGAACATAAATGGCATGACAAACGTAAGTAGAGACTGTCAATCAAAAATAGGATCTAAGAAGACTGGCTATAATAATAACAAGGGCCACATGCTTGAACTTTTTGTTTAAAAAGAATATCAAGCAATCATTAATGAGATGCTTCTTAGATGCTTAGATATTTTTCATGGTTATCAACACCTCCAGTAAGTTTCACAAACTTCAAATTGGTGTGTTTTTCCAAACATACATGTTTTCATAGGAAATTCTTGTTATTTCAGTTGGCCTGGAACTACCTTAAAGCAAAATGTTACTCCAAGAACATACATAAAGAAGGAAACAACTCCAACAAATACAAAATACAAGTGCGCATACCTCATAATTAGGATGGTCTTGTTGCACCACACCAAAGACATCTCCATATAAAGGGCGCCCATACTATTTCAAACAAAATAGGGAGAAATGTTGAGAATAATAAGTAATTACAACAAAAAACCATCTTCACAATGTGATGAGAAGAATGTAAAAGGTTTCAGAATCTTACTTCATCAACAGGTGGTTTACCCCAACCTCCAGGCTGATAGCCAAACTTGGCTCCTAGTGGAATAGGAGCATTGAGACCGGGAATCTTCAATTGAGGATATGAGGGAGGAGGACCATATCTCTGCCAAAGACAATTGTGAGTTGGAGAAAAGTGTTAGCAACGAAACCCAACTATCTAGCAAGACGACAAGATACTTAAGGGGACCAAAAATGACCACATCCAATAAAAACAGAACTTAAATTTATGCTAACTTACCTGCATATTAATAAGCCAAGGAGGAGGAGCGCCTTCGGGCATACCAAGAGCCTCTTTCAGTTCATGAGACAAACTCCCAGGTTTCATCTCCCTCAACTTCACCTGCATATTGAAATCAAAAGATGATGCAGTTGTGGAAAAGAAAATCTAACACTGGTATAGACAATGCAACCAACACCATTAAACATTGTCATCTGTAAGTGTACAACAATAAAAACTCTCATTTTTATTATCAAGAAATTGATGAATACCAAGACGGATGAGAATGACCAAAGTTGTATGCAAGCTAGACATGAAAGAGGCATATGACCATTCAACAATGTCAAAAGACAAATTCTGTACCTCGAACTCTTTTCCTTCGTAATACAGATCCCCATGGCTACTCAACTTTGGTTTAGTCTGGTACTTAAAAAAGGCATCATGGAGAACCTACATAACATGATATAAAGACTCAGCAGAACAGTATAGCAACCAACATTTAACCAGAAATATCCATGCACTTGACAAGGCATGGACTATTTTGCAGTTCAGTATCAACAAGGAACCAAGGGAAATTGGGAACCTGATAATCAATATCCATCTTTCCCATTTTTGGCTGCATCCGTTCCCGCTGCTTTTGTTTAAGCTTCTTACTGTCCTCCTTTTCAATGTAAGCCTGCACAAAAAGAATAAATAACATTACAAAATAAGGTCAAGCATGAACATACTAGCAGAAAAGATCATATACCGCACCTTCTCAAACAAAAGACATTTAAACATGATATCTCATTCCAGATAAATACTTCTGGCATATGTTTACTACATAATTGGAGCCTATCTTTTTTCCAAATTAAAAGAATTGGGTTGTTAGGTCCATATGAAGATAAGTCAACATAAGAAAGTAACCAGATGTCTTGCTGAAACGAAGGCCTTCATTTCTTAATGCAAGTATTTTAAAAGCTCAGAAAAAATGCAATAAGCCATCAGAATTCCCTAGCTTGAGCTCCATCAACATCTAGTTTAAGTTCCATTTATACAACAAAAAAAAAATCCCTATTTCACAAGGCCACCACAGCAAGAAATATATAAGGAGTAACAACAAAACAAATTTCGTCATACTTGTCTAATTTTCTCAATTCCGGTCGCAGCTATAAAGTCAGGCAGTTGAAATGGCTGTTTCTCGATACCACGTTTCCCCTGAAAACCAAATTCAAGGCTTGATGAGATAAAATATAACACAAGAAAGATTAACAATATCATATCCAAAGAATTAGTGAGTGGATTGGATAGATGACCACAATGGCCGATAGTACCAATAGATTAACCACTTCAAGCATGAATAATGCAAAGACAACTGAAATAATTAGAATTCTGCAGCAAGGAACATTTAAGTTACTTGAACTTGAAGGACTTAATGCAACTATACTTTTCAGAACTTTTTATAGGAAATGGAGCTAAAGAAATGTCTTTTGACCAACCCACACAAATAAACAGAGGAACGCTGCAACCCCCAACCCACAAAATACACACACATAGAATTATGAAGAATCCCATTTGTCAAAGACCTACATGTTGAGGCTCCACCAATGTCAAGGCCACCCTCCTGCAAGAACCACATATATACATATAAGACAAACTTCATTGACTTTATCCCATCATCCCCTTCCCAAACAAACTCTCTAAAATTTACCCAGTTCTATCCTTGTTAATTGTTACATGAAGTGGAAGAGGTACAAAATATTTTTGTTTAACTTGGTAACTTTAAGAGGTACAAAATATTGTGCACTATGTACTAACATTGGCCTATTTTCTTTTTTTTCTTTTGAAAATGTTTGCAATCTAAATATATAAATAAGCAGTGTTAACTGACCTGCAAAAATTTTCGTTTTTGACTCCAGTGTCGTGGGACAGGAACAGTATTTCGGTAAGATTTTAGATATACCAATAGCTTAGGGTCTGCAGCAGTAGCATCCCACACCTAAAGGCCATACAACACCAATAAAGAAAATAGTCTACAGTTAGAATAGTAATTTACAAAAGAAGTCAATGGCAGTAGACTGAACAAGACAAGTAAGATGCCGAATACACGAGAAATCAATGTTAAGCTACCCAAGAGTGCAAAAGAATCTGCATCAGATTATGCAAAGGCTGGTTCCAGTAATAGGAGGAGGAAAAGATGATGACTATAATGTAGATGATGGTGAAATTAAACAACATACTTATATCATAAGAGGATCTCATCTATGCTATGCTGACACTTTCATTGGGATTATGTATGGAAAAGGTGTTGGTATGAGGTTCATGCCCAGATCTGGTTAATTTTTAGGAGGGATTCTGCAACTCTTCTAGAGAAGAGTTCAATAAGTTGTAGGAGGCTAACAGAAAGAAAGGGAGAAAGAAAAAATCGTTTGGCCTTCCCACGACAAATTTATGAAAAGGATAATATAAATTACCTTTGATGTAAGAGCATTTTGACCTTTTTCATAGAAATAATATACTAGAGCTCATATGGTCTCCACATTTGTTAATTGATTCAGAGCATAGAAACACAACAAAAGACAAAGCAGATATTAGAAAGGACATGGACAAGGAACTCTTAGGAACTTGGGGATCCAGCATGATTGTGAAAGGATAAGAAAACCCCAAAACTAGGTTGTTCGCAGAGATACAACCTTATCTTAGCTGAGAACAGAGAAATGTGCATTCCACAAAGTGCATAGGGTAAATAAATATACTAATATGCGGAGTTCGCAAGTATCAAAATATATAATAATATGTAATGTTTGACACCTATCCATACCTCAACTACATCAGGTCTCGTGCAGATTTGTTTCAGTTCTCCAATGTTCATCCTACGCTGAAGCTGAAATGGAGAAGTAATTCAGTCTTAATCTACTCAAGGTGAACAATCGAACTAGCTAACAATAACAGCAAATAGAAGTTGAGATTGACCTTTTTCTTTTTGTTAGAAATACCCTTCTCCCTTGGTTGAGCATCCTGCTCTTCCTCCGAATCTGAATCATCCTTTTTCTTTAAGGCAGCATCGGCGGCAGTCTCGACCTTTTTATCATTCTCCTAATATTCCAATAAAAAGTTATGCAAATGGAAAATTCTTGAACTACGGTAATATATTTCAACAGCTTGAGAGATACAAGGAGATTGAAGGCACAACAAAAAGATCAGGTAATGACTCAGAGTTCACATAGCATCATATACCAAAAATGAATTATTTTTTACCTCAGAACCAGTAGCAGCTGTAAAACTGAATTTTTCAAAAACCTTCCTGAATTCTTCATCCAACTCGCCATCTAATTCTGCCTTTTCTGGAACATATTCCACTTCAACTTGCTCCACCAGGGACTACAGAAGATGAGGCCAAAGCAAGTTCAAGATCAGTAGCTCAGAAAATACATATCACTTTATAAAACACCATAAATGTATAAAAAAAACTCATACATACGTTACAACTAAGGTAATCTTTTAGAAACAGTACTATTTTATCAAACAATAAAGACTCTGGGACAGACCCCAACATATAACAAAGAGTTTCTGGAAAAAGATGTGGCATGTCAAAATAGAAATTCATGCACATCTTCAGCTGGAAAAAAACAACTATGATGGAACTGACCTACATCAGACATCCTTTTTCCTCAGAATGACGAGTAGGTGAACATTCTTTTTCTTAACAACTAGCTGGACCTTGAGGATTCATAAATAATCAATGCTTATACACACTATACCATGCAAAAGAAAAAAGAACACAAGCAAAGCAATTACCCTATAGTAGATAAAAAGAAACCATATCATTAGCTTTATCAAAAAGAAGACCATGTCATCAGATCTTTAAAAAAGAAAACCACATCATTAGTAAAGTATATTTAGGCCTATATACACATGGTAGTAATTAGGTCAAACAGCTACAATTAACCCTAAAAATGTGTATCAAGAAATTAATAGGATCTTCTAGATAAAACTCCCACATGCACATAATTTTGAAACACAAGATAAATCAGAAAAATATAATTTTGAAACATGAGAATAATCATAAAAATAACTTAAACATCCACTACCCCGGGAAAAAAACCCAGCTCAATCAACAATGTCAAAGAAGAAAAGGTATTCATTTTTTGGGAGAAAATTCTTAGAGATCATCAAAAGACTCAAGTGAGAACATCTGCATAAATCATAATTCCATGTTATACTATATGTAACTATATAGTAGTCCCCAAGGAATAATTGGCTGAGTAATTGATCTTAGGAGTAAAACCTATAGAACTCAATTTCAAATTTTATCTACAGCACTCAGTTGGAACCCATTGTTGTAACCTTGATAAGCAGGCTTACCAAGGTATGCTGCTCAAGTTGCCACATTAGATATCCACCTGTACAAATATTGCTTATTCAATAATATCATATGTTGTTTCCTTTCATTCGGTTACCGTATTATCTATTGTTGCTTCTATTCCCTTCTCCTTTATTTTTAGCATGACTTCTTTACTACTGTATTTCCTTTCATTCTTGCTTTGTACATGCTTCACTTGAGCGGAGGGTCTACCAAAAACAGTCTATCTACCTCCACAAGATAGGGGCAAGGCTGCACACACACCACCCTCCCCAGACCCACTTCTGTGATTACACTGGGTAGGTTGTTGATTTGATCAGTAAAAAGAGAACCTTTAAGGATGCTCCTACTAAGACTGTTTAACACACTTCAGCTGGAAAATATTCATACTGAGAAACTAGAATTGCATGAATCAAGTTTCAGTAAGCATCTTTGAATACATTCTGAACTTAGGAACAAGAAAAATTGAAACAAATACTTACTCTAGTTATTCTTACTCATCATTCCCAATTTATAGGAGGATATGGAGAGGTTGAGGAATAGTATAGAAGGTTAGTAGGTAGTCCATTGTTGTTTCATTTCCCTTATCAGTAGTATCATTAGTAATTCTCCTACTATTGTATTCTTAGATTTTACTATTACTGCTACATTGTTTTCTATATGCTTCACTTGAGCTGAGTATCACTCGAAAACAGTTTCTCTACGTTCACAAAGGTACGGATATGGACAGTAAGGTTACATACACATCACCCTGACTGGGCATGTTAATGCTGTAATTTCGAATTTTTAAAACCTAATTCATCGAAAGATCATCACAGATGCTTAAATAATTCATAAAAATATATAACAATTACTCATCAACTACACCTCAGAGTAATCCGGAAATACCTTCTGCAGATCGGAATTCTCCTTATCAGTATCACCAACACCGCCATTAGCTTCATTGGCAGCGGCTGTGTCACTATCTACTCTACCAGACGGTACCTTATTGTTTTTCTTCTGCTTCCGCCGCCTACGGCCCCGCTCGTTCGCCTTTGATTTCCTAGAGCCGGCGTTAGCATCAGTGTTTTTGGATTTCAAATCTCCGTTAGCATAGCCGACGGTGTTTGGTACCTCAACCGTCATACTTCCGGCCGATTAGGGATTCGATATTTGATCGGAGAAAATTTTGGTTATCAGCCCTAACAGGGGGGATAGTCCTATTGTTTTATTTAGCTAACTGAACTGAATACTTTTTAAAAAAAATAATTGTTCAATGACCTATACACATATTAAAGTTAATTATTTCGAATACACATCACATAAAAAGATTGTTCAATGATTTATACACATATTAAAATTAATTATTTCGAATACAAATCACATAAAAAATGACCTTTTTTTTATTACCCTATAGGATAAAACTTCGTATTAATGCGATTTCAACATATATGTTACAACTTTATTGGTATTGAATTTTATTTACTTAATAAATAATATTCTTTTATAATGTAGGATTTAATTATCATTAAGAAAATGTCTATAAACTAATAATGGTAAAATTTTCAATATGAAATTAGACTCATCAATGAATAAGTTTGAAATTTTAAAAAATTTCCCAATTTACTTTTAAGTTTTTTTTTATATCAAGTTAGCGAATTAAAGATAATAAAATAAGTTATTAACGTTTTATCTTTTTGAATTTAATAAAATTTAAAATTATATTAGTATAAAAAATACAGAAAAATACAAAACATTTCTTCATTAAAAGTTGATAATTATAATGTGAATTTATAAACTCGATAATTGTAATGCAAATTTCATTTATGTACTAAAATTTTATTAAAGCAATAAACTTCTAACTTTAGTATATAATAAAACATAAAACTTATAAAGTTTAAATTTTAAACCCCGTAATTTTGTGAAGACTTGAAATGTAAATGACTTTAGTAAATATTAAAATGTAAAATTTATAAAATTTAAATTCTGAATTTCAGATTTTTGAGAAGACGTAAAATGACAAGTATATAAAGAGATATCCAAAATTTCAATACGACAGAGAGCACAGAAAGAGAAGAAAATGGCTTCGTTCGATTCGTTTAGCATGGACGGCGATGACTCTGTGGCGATGGCGGCAAGTCCTTCCTTCCACGACGGCGACTATTCCGCTGCCGGCACGCCGGTTTATGAGGAAGTTACAGTCGATCACGTTTCTCACACAGTCAACAATCCCGATCCCTACGGGTTCGGGTCGGGTCAATCAATTCCTTTTGGTGACTCCGAGGCTCCGATCGCTGATGGAAATGGTAAGGCTTACGATCTCGGTGAAGATTCTGAAGGAATTTTCAGCTCCGATGGACCGGTACTTCCTCCTCCTAGTGAAATGAGAGAGGAAGGTTTAGCCCTACGCGAATGGAGAAGGTTAGCTTTGCTTTTGTTTCTCGAAATTGAATTTTGCTTATTACTACAATAAAACTACTACTTGATCCCCAACTAGCTAGAGTCAACTATATTAGTCCTTGATATAATACCTGCTAAATACTATTGTTTATTCTCTTGTTAAAATAAGTTTATGCAATTTGGATCCTGTTCTGCATATGCTTCCCTTAGATATAAATTTTATTGGTAGATCTGTTGATATTTGGTAATTTGCTAGAATTGACAATAATATCAATAAGATTAGGCTTCATTTTGGTTGGTAAGTCTTAGTTGCTTGGACTAATCAGTCGCCACAACTGTAATTTGATTGACCACTTCTTTTAATTACTTAGCAGATCTAATGTCGGAACGCTTGTTGATCTGCAAGTTTTATTATTTTTCTTCTTTAGTTAATTGGTGTTTTTTATCGAGGATTAAAGCTTTCATTTGATAGCCTTGCAAAAACGAAGAATGAGAAGTGAATTTTTTTTAATCTTTCAGGTCTAACTTTTTTTTTGTTGGTATTTCATGAACATTAGTTAGATCTCTTGTTTCCTTTTTCTTAGTACCATGACCAGGATATTGATTCGGGGATAATGGAAAGGAGATTTTCTGTAGGTATTGGACTTTGCCTGCTCTAGAGCAAGTGAAGTTGGCAACAACTGAATTAAATGTCAAATGCCAAATTCCAAACACATTGGACTTATCTTGCTAGTCATTGTTTGCAGGAGAATTAGTTTGTTATTTTGAGTATTTTCTGTTATTGATGATATAGTTACTGTTGCTTTAAGAACACAATACTATTACTTTGAGAAGATCTATCTGTGATATAGATGATATAGTATATATTAATCATAAACTAGTGGAGATTTTTAGCTAGTTAAGTAATAGAAGAACACAAATAAAAGAACTGTACTATTTGAAAGTTGAGATTTTTAGCTTGAAATCTGATGATGATTAGCAGCATTTTAGAAATAGTATCAATGCAATAGAAGACTAGTTTAAAGGAACTCTATTGGACAGTTTGATTTTTCAATCCATTATGAAATGTTCATAATATCGCAGTCAAAGAATGTAGGTTTGACTCTCAAGAAGCATAGTAACATGAAATTGGATTAGCCGGTATAGTTATTGGAACAGTAATGACAGCAAATGGTTTCTTATGTGTTATTCTTCCCTTTCCACCTTCAGATCAAAACTTCGAACTTCAGTAATTTGTTGAAGTCCCCAGAGTAAAATGATTTTCTTTCATCCTATCATTGCTGGATATTTTTGTTGTATTGGAGTCAACTCATTGCCAATTTGAAGGAAAATTAGAAATGCGGGAAAAACAGAAACAGTTGGCAGTATAGGTTATTCCATTTTGGTAAAGGAGAATAACGAGTCATTAATTTTGATCTTGTTCATATGATAAAATGTCAAGTCAGAGGCATATGTGGACTTACTTTGGATCATCGTCAGTTGGTTATGCAAAAGGTGCTTCCTTAGAATAATTTTAAAAGAAAAAATGGAAGAAGTAGCGTGGAGGGAGAGGTCGATGTGTGATAGGTATCAGAGTCCATTGATGCTTTTGGCTGGATTCAAATCAGTTTCTCCTTCTTCTGTTCTAATAATTGATAACAGTTAATATTTGCCACAAAAACAGAAATGTTACCCTGAATACTGTTTTCCTTGTTAGATTTGTTGTAATTTGTGTTTTGGTTGGGATGCAGGCAAAATGCTGTCCGTCTTGAGGAAAATGAGAAAAGGGAAAAGGAAATCAGAAACCAAATTATTGAGGAAGGCGAAGAGCATAAGAAAGCATTCTATGAGAAAAGAAAGCTCAATATTGAGACCAATAAGACTAACAACCGAGACAAAGAGAATGTAACTTTTTTTTCAGTGAGTTGTCTAATTTTGTTATGTTTTTCCCGTATCTCTAATTTTGTTATGTTTTTCCTTTTCTTTTGTTCCCCGTTGAAACAGGTGTATGTAACTAATCAAGAAAAGTTCCACAAAGAAGCTGACAAACAGTATTGGAAAGCCATAGCGGAGCTCATTCCTAATGAGGTTCCGAATATTGAGAAGAAAGGAAGGAAGAAGGATCAAGAGAAGAAGCCGTCCGTCACAGTCCTCCAAGGTCCCAAACCTGGAAAACCAACCGATCTTTCAAGGATGCGTCACATCTTGGTGAAGCTTAAGCACAACCCACCACCTCATATGCTGCCCCCACCACCCGCACCTGCCAAAGATGACAAAGCTGGGAAGGATGGGAAAGATGCTAAGAACACTAAAGATGCAGCACCTGCTACCGGAGACAGCGTACCTGCTAGTGAATCCACTGTTGCTCAGGCAATTTCTCAGACATTAGAACCTGCTGCTACTGCAGAGGTCTCTTTATTCTCTTGAGGGACAAGAAAACATCCATTTTGGGTACTCCGTATTCTATGCCTTGCTAACATTTCATTGATTCGGTGAATGCAGCTGCATTTTGTTATTCTAAAACATCAAGATCTTTTATTTGTAATCGTAGTTGAGACGATTTTCATGTTCATAGAAATCTCTTTTCTCTCTATTGTTGATAATCGTTTTAACTTTCTTTATCTTTGTGGGTTCTGGGACTGACCTAGAGGCTCCATTTTGTATCATTTTATGTCATGATTTTATGTGTGTGACAGGCTCTAAAACTAATCTTTTTATTTGTGAGAAGCGGAAATGCTACATGGGGTGTTTAAGATCACATGATTATAAGTTAGTCTTTTCGAAAATTTTAAATTATAAGACATAAATTGAAATGAACCCGCTTGACCCATGAGCAAATCCAGACCAAAAGTCAAAAGTTTGCGAGGTAAGAAGGTTCAAGATTTCTCACCTCTAAGATCATTTTTGTATATCACTTGATGTGAGCACACACCACTTGGTGCAATGAGAAGAAGTATCCCATACGAAGACGAGAAATACATCAGAAAAGAAAGTAAAATAACGACATACCCATTGCAATCCCATAAATGGGATCTGAGGAGAGTAGCGTATGCAGACCTTACCACGTAGAGAGGGCGTTTACGATTGACTCTAGACTGAAGGGAAAGAAGAAGTAAAATAAATTTTATAAATAAAGATTATACAATTTGACTTGTCTGCTCATTCTATGCATACAAGAGAAGAGACTGTTTAGATTGATTAAAACACGAATTCATATAAGGACAAAACCAAATAATCAGAAAGAAAAATAGAGCATCACTTTAGTGAAATAATTTCTTTTATTGATACCAAAGAATTTCCTATGGCTTCTGCCACAACTCTAGTTGGTGCACACATTCGAAACTCCGGGTTATATGGACCTTCCATGTATCCTCTTTCCGACTTAAATACTAGACTTCATTTACTGCACGATCATACTCATGAAGTGCACTTAATCCACACATCACGTGTTGCATCCTTATCACTGACCAAACCCCCGCGGGGTAATAATAATTTCTTCCTAAAATAAATTCAATTGCCATTCACAAAAGAGTAATTGATTATCTAGGTGTCACCTGAGTGATTGTAAGGGGCACAGAACTCATTTGATGACTTGTGCTGCTTTCGGATGACTTCAGTTTTAGTTGTGTGCTGCTAAAACCACCCGAATCTTGGAAAAATCCTGGTGGTGTGAGTTCTTTCTCGTTGAGCTTGATGTTTCTTGTGAGCATGTCAAGAACCTGGCTCATCATCGGTCTTCGATTTGCCTTTTCTTGTGTGCAAAAGAGAGCTACCTTAATGTACTTGAGGACTTGTTTTTCTGGAAAATCGCCCATTTCTGGATCGACCAACTCTAACAGCTTTCCCTCTTCGTAGAACTCCCATGCCTGATTCAGTAAATTGTAATTTGATTTTTCATTAGATAACAAAAACCTTTGGCAGTTAGAAGAACGTCAGATACTGTATCTCCAGGAGCAGATACATAAATTCGAGAGAAGATAAAAAGTTTCGTCACTATTTAGCCTGAAAACTGCAAGATTCAACTAGCAAAACCACAACATAGCAGTGTATTCTCACATTTCTTGGTGTAGCTGTCTATCGAAAACAACCTCTCTAACTCTAAGGTAGGGGTAAGGTCTGTGTATGCTCCACCCTCTACAGACCCTAATTGTGTGGGACTACACTGGGTATGTTGTTGCTGTTGCTGCTTACTCTTTGTCTATTTGTATGACTGGTAAATGATCGTGAAGACGACTATATGGCTACCTCCCCGCTTACGGCCTTTACACTACTACTATGATGTGAGTGGTTCAAATTATTATACTATAGCAGTATAAGCAAATCAAAGGGAGGACATCTAGACGTAAACAGATAGAAATTCATACAAGAATACTAACTTCAGAAACGCCTCTATGTAGCCTTACTTGACGACACACCCACTCACCCCCCTAAACCAAAATCCAAGAATGAAAGTAAGACCACAGAGAAATTCATACAAGAAAAACTAACTTTAGAAATGCCTCCTTGTAGCCTTCCTTGACGACGCACCCACTCACCCCCCAAAACCAAAATTCAAGAATGAAATAAAGACCACATTTCTGAACAATCACATGAAGACACAGCACCTATTTGGTACAACAACTTGGACAATTGGGATTTAGATCATCCATCCCGGAACAGCATGAATCCTTGATAGTCGGCACAATCTCCTATAGCTGTAAGTAGCATTTTTACTAATGAATACCTTGTTGTATCAGCTCAACTTCGTAACAGCATTTTCAGTTTGCACTCTTGGTGTCTTCATCCCAAATTGGTGAAGCAGGTTCAAATTGACTTGTTCGTGTTGTTTTTTTTTTTTTCACTCTGAATATAAATCTCATCAAGCACACATTTTTATTCGAGACTCCAAACAACTATGCCTTAAAGTCAAGTGTATGAATTATCCATTTCCATTCCACTCTACTTGTGCTCATTTCATTCCACTACTTGTAAATTAGAGGTTCTCTAAATCTCACAGCTATTCCTATTCTAATGGACAAACCTCTAACGAGACCAAAGACTAAAAAGACCACTGGTAAACGATGGACCTAATGTTAAGAGTAATTTTAATACAAGGAACCTAATATACGTGTAATAACAGTGACTAAACCTTAATTCAGCCTAGTTGGTATTTGTCTATGTAGATCCTTTGCTTCCAAACATCTTCTGTTATAGCTAAAACCGTATTGATTTTGGTAAAACTCCAACAACTGTTAACTTCACACAACTCTAGGAGGAGTAAAAGATTAATCATACACTCGCTAATTGGAAATTTTAACAAGACGATTTATTTATTGTCCCCCAAATAGAGCATGATGGGTAATCAATATCGATAACCATCTAAATTAGTATCTAATTTTCTGATTAATATGTACTTATCATGGATAGATTCACCCCTACTATCTATGGAATCACATCTTGACATGCCTAGCAATTTTCATATGAAAATAATAGTAGCAAATACAAGTAAACAAATCATGCTATAGACTATTGATGTTATTGAGAAACAGAATGCATATCTAGAAAGAAATTACGGAATTTGAAAATTATACCCACCGATTCTAGGAGTAACTTCTGCCCTTGCCATGTACCACTGCCACTACTCCTGCCACTTACTGTTTCAAGTAATAGGACCCCAAAACTGTAAACATCAGCCTTGGATGTTAATTGACGGCCCCTTACATATTCAGGTGCCAGATAGCCACTGTTCGGAAAAGAAAAAGATATTGAAGTTACTGCTTTCAGTTACCCATTGGCACTATTTCAAAATTTAAAGCAGGAGACCTGGGTACTCTACCACCAAACATTCAGAACTTGAGTAGTTCGAGGCAGATTATAGAATCCAGAAAATTTCTTAGTTGACACAATATACATACAAGAATAGGGGAAAGACGGTGGATTCATACGACCAATACACATATATATCAGGTAAGGGGTAGCAAGGTGCTATGAGGAACATTTGTTCTTGCTTTTTGACCACCGGAAGAGGTAAAATATGAGTAAACACAGTTCAGATAAGACAGTTCTTAAAAGAAAAAAAAATCAATATAGATATGGCAAGACACTTCTCCAATTTTCCCATGTTTGGTTGGTCAAAATGTTTAGAAAATATATTATCTAGTAAAATAAGTTATTTAGAAATGAGAAAAATGACTACTCTAATGGAGTAGGGAAAACAATTTTCTTAATTGACTTACCACTCCTTCCCATCCTCTTAACACAACCCATTCCACCCCGACCACCAATAGCCCCCAACCTCCACCAACCCCACTCACATAGTGTTTGCCCACATTAATATATAAATGCTATGAGAGTATTTTCTGCATACTTACCAAACACCAAAAAATAAATAAGAAAATCACTTATCTTCAAAGAGAGTTTTCCATGGAAAATATATTCCTTCGTTCTAAACACACCTGGTGTAAAAGTACCTTCTACTTGTTTAAAAGGTGTATATAGAAGATTTATAACGATACCCAACCTCTAAAATAATCAACACTCACGCTCACCGACTCATGGATGAATGGTGATATCAAGTATAGCCACGGAAAACATTGAAGCCTCAGCACGAAATTCAGGAGACATACGTGGTTCCTTTTATCTGCGTGGTGATGTGAGTGATATTATCTGGAAAAAGCTTTGCCAATCCAAAATCTCCAATTTTTGGTTTATAATCCTTGTCAAGTAGTATATTACTAGCTTTGATGTCCCTGTGCACTATATGTGGCACTAATTCTTCATGTAGGAAAGCAAGACCAGTAGCGGTACCCAAGCAAATAGCAGCCCTTGTTTCCCAGTCTAATTTGACATTACTTGTACTAGAACCTGCAAAGCAAGCACCATTTTCAGTAACCAATTCAGAGATGGTGAAGTACTTCTTTGATTCCAAGCAAATTTACCAAACAGTGCTCGATCAAGGCTCTTATTTTCTAAATATTCATAGACTAAGATCCGGTTATGTCCATCAAGACAGTATCCAATCAACTCAACCAGATTGGGGTGTCTAATATCTGATATAGTCTCAATCTCTGTCAAAAATTCACGCAACCCCTGTCTCGATTCAGCAGAAAGCGTCTTCACAGCAACTTCCATTCCATTTCTTAGAGTTCCCTACAAAATTGCACTAAAGTTGAATCATCATTCAGCAAACATGACAATGAACCATAAGAATTAAGTCCAAGGACTTTGCTCACTAAAAGTCTTGATGTTATATTATGTATATGCAAAAACCATGAACTGACACTGGCAGCTGCAGGACCTAAAATGTTTCTGAAACACCTTTCTTTAAGAGGCAGAAAATATGAAAAGCTAATCACATCGTAAGTAGTAACAAGTTTGGAATACAAAATTTTGGAGAACTGCAGATAAACATCTAAAGGTTTTGGCAACGTAATTCTGTGAATAGCACCATGTGAGTCGCATGCAAATGGAAGTTGTCCATGCAATAAAGCTCAGGCATATAAATGAGGAGAAGTATTTAGAATAGAGTTGAACCTTGTATACTATTCCAAAACCTCCTCGACCTATTTTATTACTTTGATGGAAGTTGTTGGTTGCTCTTCGTAATTCACTGTATGAAATATTCTCTGTCTTTGCAGTGGAGCAGCCTAAAAGAAAAAATATTAGTGTGTCCATGAAAAAGAAGGTAAAGATTACAGTTGTTGAAGATAAGAGATGGATAGAAGTATATCTTAAGCAACAAATGTAAGGCATCAAATTTTTTACCAAGAATAGAGTGTAAGACATTGCATCTTCACCAAATTTTCATGGTGGCCCCGGAAACAACCACTAGATGGAACTTTTTCATCCTTTAACTCTGAGAATTGATACATGGCCTCTGTATTACTTTTTACACATCACTTGGTACAGTAAACCTTTTTTTAAAATCAAAATAAGTAATACTGGTGCTACTTGACCAATCCTTTTATTATCACCATTTATAAGATGATCTGAGACAGATATCTGTTAGTGGAATACTCGAAGTTCTTCTTCTCTCTCCTTGTGATACTATTCGATGATTACACCTACCACATTAGTTAGTGTAAGAGAATTTCCATTTTCCCAGATTCTGGAGCAAGTGCTTTTATGTGAGCTTTGCAAAGCATACCTTGTCCAAGCTGGATAACGGAGAAGGGTGCAATCACTTGACGGCCAACGTAAAAACAGTCTAATTATAATATGAATTCTCTAAATACTGTACAGATTGGTCACATAGTCAACCCCAACTAATCAGATTGAGGTGTCATTGATTGATGGACCTTTTTCTTTACATTTGGAATCAAAGGCAAAGTACAAATTGACCCCTTGGATCAAGATCAAAATGTCTACTGCTTCTGGAACATGTCATCATCTATATAACTTACATATATACACTAGTATTATATTAGATTTGCTCCTAATCACAGATTTCCAAACGAGATCCTCATTCTTCATCCATATTTGAGGTGCTTGGAGCCACTTTGTTTTTACGTGTGACCAGCCTAGTAAGAAACTCAAAGCAACCCGAAAGGCCATTCTCCATACAGGCATTTGTTTTTCAAGCAGAGGCATTTACCTTCTGTAGATATACCTCTCTTAGAAATGCCTTCTTCTTTCTTCAACAAAATTAGCAGTTCACATCTGAAGTAACTAACTTGCATACTTATATTACTAGATTCACTATGTCTGGTTATAATATGTTATCTTTTAATTTATTTCTATCTAAATATGTCTGGTTATAATATGTTATCTTTTAATTTATTTCTATCTAAATATGTCTGCTTATAATATGTTATCTTTTAATTTATTTCTATCTAAATAATCTCAGTCTGCTTCACTTCTCTTGGGCAAATAGCAAAAAATGTCCATTTTGACATGGTTGTAGCATATTTTGTAGACATAGAAAATGTTATCTTTAATATAACCATGAAAACTCTGAGGGCCAGCTGGCATATACAGTTTGAAACTCGGCAAATAATGGACACGGTTCTTGTTCGCAGCAGAATTCGAACTCGTGATGTGCATCTAACCCAAACGTCAGTCACGACACTCTTACCACTAAGCCACAATCCCAAGGGGCAAACATAGAGAAGGTTTTATTTCCAATGATTCACAAACAACTGAAAAATAAATAGGTTTCTTTTAGTGTACTAACCGCTCCATTGTTACGGATAAGAAATGGATTTCGACCCAACTCAAATACAAAAAGCTAGATCAGGAGGTGAGGATTCACCTAGAAAAATATAAGGAGACCAAAACCACAACAGACATGGAAAAACTCAACATCCCCTCCCCCCACCCCGCCCAGGTGGCCTATCACCTGGAGTATAGACAACATCATATGGGGGTCCAATACCGGGTTATACCAAGAATTAAGATGGATTTGTCACAGATACCACGATAAGAAATGGGCCTTGGACCAAACTCAACTCCAAAAAGTTAACTCATTGTTAAGATATCCCACATCGGTAGAGGGATGGGAATTTGGTCTCCTTATATGGACTTGGACAAACCTCCCCTCATGAGCTAGCTTTTTGAGGTTGAGTTAGGCCCAAGTGTCCAGTTGAGGTCTAGGCATGCACGGGAGTGTTAAGATATCCCTCGTGAACTTGTTTAAGTTGGTGCATAAATTACAGAAAGCAGGTCAATTAGTTTGAAATAAGCAATGACTACTGATTAGTGAGCTGGAAGTGTTAAGAACTCGTATCATGGATGTAAGAAGTTTCAGAATTGCAAAATATGTAAAGGCAGCTCAAAGATATTCAGAGAGGGGCATATATTCAGAGAGGGACAAATAAAAGAGCAAGGAGAAGACAACCAAATAATCTTGAGTGCATTTATGCATAAGCACCGTGATTACAGCAGTCTAAGGGATAATCAGATAACTAGATAAGGAAAGAGAGAAAGTATATTGGAGAGATTTACAGCTACAGAGTGCCACGACCATCATGATAAAACAAAATGCCACATGCAGATCAACAAGCTATAGAGGAAGAATATAAGGGTTAACACTGAAGGCAATATAAAGTTGTGACAAATTCATCAAACAACTAGAAATTTCAGTCTACTGAGAACACAACTGATCAGCTAATATCCAAGACTCAATTATGCACCAACCTGCAGTATCTTGATGAACAAGATCAACACCCTTTTTCTGCCGCTGAGTTGAGGCACCAAAGCAGCTGCAATTCATTTCAATCTATACTTTAGTAGGTTCCTTACTTGACAATAGTGCCTCTTGACATTAGAATTACATGTTAACCATCCCCAATTTTTCTGTGACAAGTGAAAATATTCACAGTTGTGAGATATCAAAGGAAAAGTTATCATTTCTCTTCTTCTTCTTTCTTTGAAAAAATGAGAAGTGGAATAAACAGGACCAAATGGAGCAAAATGGATATCGAGGAACCATATAACTAACACCAACTAGTTTAGGATTGATGTATCACACCAATTTTAAAAGAAACACATTTCATTACCAAATATATGGCCTACAGCTAATGTCGACTATTGGAAATTTAGGCATTCCACAGTTAATGTATTAAGTTTCTTTTAATTACGTACAAGGGAAACAATTAGCTAAAATTCAACATTCTCCGTATCCAAAAAGAAAGAAATTGCATAAAAACAAATATATTCATAAACTACTACACATGTATGTATCACATCCTACAAAAACTATATGCATATCAATTTACTCCAAAATCCATGTGAATTGGAAAATCATCCAAATCGCAAGACCAAATAAGTAACATTCAAGCGGCATCAAACTTATATTTCTGAAAGCATTTTTAAAAGTAGAACAGTAATTTAAGTGCAAAGAAAGCTGATGATTCTGATGTATTGAGGTAATTAAAGAATTAAAGCAGAGAGGAGACTGCACTTGAGTCATTTGGTGGGTAATATTCCATCTAAAAACGATTTAGTACAAGTAAATACAGTTTTAAACCCTAAAAGAACTCAGCAAAATGTAACATATTTAAGCTTTTCCCATCTAAAAATAGTGAGCACGTGCATATTTTAAAATTTTAAGTATTCTAAGCTAAAGATACTCTTGCAATCTTGCTTCGACAATATTTCTTTTGATTCGATGGTCTACTAGGAACAATCACTTCGTCCTACAAAGGTAGGGGTAAGCTATACATACATCCTACGCTCTCCGGACACCATTTGTGGGATTACACTGGGTATTTTGTTGTATGCTAAGCTAACGTACCAAAAATAAAAATTCTTGACCAATGATATCAAAAAAGAAAGGGGAAAAGGACAAATATATTTCCGAACTTTCATAAATGGTATGTATATACCCCTCGTTATACTTTTATGACACCAATACCCTTACCGTCCAAATTTCAGAACATATATATATCCTTTACACTAACGGAGATACACGTGTCTCAGTCTTAACGGCCAACCCGGTATTTGTTAAACTTATACCTAAAATTGAAAAATCCACCCGAAATTAAAGTAAAAACCCACCCAAATATATATACCCACAACCCAAAAATATTAACCCAAATCTCCCAAATTAATTCACTTAATATCAGATTAAGCAATTTAAACATTTTTTAATAGCATCTTTCCCCCAATCTTCATCCCCAAATCATCCTCAACAATCAACACTAAATCCTCCCAGTTTCATGAGAGGAAGACCCATCCAACCATCTTCATCCCCAAATCATCCAAAAAGTCAATACTAAATCCTCCAATTTCTCATCAATTTCATGAGAGGAAGACCCATCCAACCATCTTCATCCCCAAATCATCCAAAAAGTCAATACTAAATCCTCCAATTTCTCATCAATTTCATGAGAGGAAGACCCATCCAACCATCTTCATCCCCAAATCATCCACCATTTTCTCTTCAACTTTTCTCACATATTTCTTGTCTCATTTAACCTTTTCTTTGACTAAATCAATTATTTACTCATTACCATTATTATACCTTTGTATTAAATTTGATCAAATCTCACCAGAAGCACTGTTGGAAGACTTTTTTTTTTAAGAACACAACAAAGAATATAGATAGCAACATGAAACATGATTAAATATCAATTCTTTTTCGCAAATTGCAGAAGTAAGTCGTAAACAACTTCAGTTTTAGTTACCAAATACACCTGAATACATTACAACAAAAATCTTATTTTTCAATCTCCATTGCTTGTGCAGCTTAAGCTTTGGCTAATGGAGTTATCCTTGTCTTCAATTTCTTCTTCTCAACTTGAAATCCATTACCACCTTTCTTCTTCTTGTCCCTACCATCCACATTCATCTAGTTAGATTTGTATGAAATTTGTTTGGGGAAGAGGTAAACGAGAAAGAGAAGAAATTAAGAGAATTATTGATATGGGGGGTTTTTGGGTGGGTATTATGTATTTGGGTGGGTTTTGAAATTAATATGGGTGGGTCTTTTAATTTTGGATAGAAAATTTAACAAATATTAGATGGACGATTAAGATTGAGACACGTATATCTCCGTTAGTGTAAAGGATATATATGTTCCAAAATTTGGACGATAAGAATACTGGTGTACTAAAAGTATAACGAGGGGTATACACATACCATTTACGATAGTTGGGGGATATATTCGTCCTTTTCCCCAAAAAAAAAGAGGTAGGTCAATGCACTAAGCTCCTGCTATGCGTGGTCTGGGGAAGGACTAGACCACAAGGGTCTTGTTCCCAACCTTATCCTACATTTCCGCAAGAAGTTGTTTCCACATCTCAAAACCGTGACCTTCCAGACACATGAAAGCAGATTTTCCAGTTGTGCTAAGGCTCCCGTTCTGACCAATGATATCACTGTTTTCCAATTTGCTCTTGTTCTGGGTTAAAGTCCCATGTTGGTTGGGAAATGAGCTGGTGGTCTGCTTATATGGACTTGAGAAAATCCTCTACTCATAAAATTTTTGGGTTGAGTTAGGCCCAAATGTCATATTTTTACAGCTCTAAAATAAAACCTTCATCTCATATTCAGCTTTAATTACTTCAAACTCCTACATCTCATATTCAGCTTTAATCACTTCAAACTTAATTAATCTCTATACTACTCATCAGCATGACTTAATTACTTAAAACATAATTAAGTTCTGCACTGTGATCAACATGGCCAGCAATTTTTAGCAAAAACAAAAACAAAATATCTTCCAAAAACCAGAAAATCAAATTGTAGCCAGCTCGATTCAAATCCTCAAACTCTAGCGACCAACAATTATGAGTTTAGAATTGCACTCGAGTCAATTATTCCATTGTTTTCAACCTGGCCAGCAATTTTTAACAGGAGCAAGAAAAAACGCTAAAACCAGGAAATCAAATGCTAGTTTAGCTAAATCCAAATCCTAAATTGTACGTACTTAATACAGATAGAGAAAAAACAAAATGTCCACCAAAATCAGTAGATCAAATTGTAGCTAGCTCATTTCAAATCCTCAAACATAATGTTTTTAGAGCTTCGAAAAAAGAACAATTATGAGTCAATTATTCTGTTGATGTCAACCTAGCCACTAATTTTCAACCGGAGCAACCAAAAAAACACGAAAATTAAACAGTCTATAGCTCAATTCAAATCCTCAAACTAGTGTTTGAAGCTTCGAAAAATGAACAATTATCAGTCAATTATTCTGTTGATGTCAATCTAGCCAAAAAATTTCAACCGGAGCAACAAAAAAAAACACTGAAATTCAGCAAATCAAACTGTTTAGCCAAATCCAAATCCTAAACAGTAATTTAGAGAGATAAAAACTGTTACGTACCTTCAATTTTTGATGAGAACACAGAAAACTGAGTTTGAACTTCGGAGAGCCGTGAATATGAAGAAATGTGGAAAACTATGCGCGATTTGACAGTGAAAAACGACGTCGTTGTGGAAGAAATGATAGATGATGAAGAAGAAGACGACTTGTGCAGCATTTTCATTTGTTCATGTGTAGAGCTTTGATAGCGATGGATGGTGCTCCTTTCGTACTGCTTTTGACACACTGTCAAAACGCTGTTTTTCTCAACAACCTTTTGGAATTTTCTCACCCCCACCCACCCATTCACCCACGCGATCTCTCTTATTGAGATTCGATTAAATTTAAATATTATATGACAGAAAATGTAACGATTTTAGTAAATATCTTTTATTGATTATTTGAATTAGAAACTTCTTATTACGATTGAGTGAAGAGATATGAATTGGAAAAAAAAATATTTATATGATGAAATGTAATGTTATCAATCTACAAAATTAGAATAGCAAAGCTAGGTACTAAACTTATTTTTGGCATAATAAGTGTGTCTTTTAATTTGACCTTATTTTATATTTATATCTTTCAGTTTTAGATATGCATAAGTAAATACTTAAACGTGTAAAAATTTAACTAAATAAATACATGAGTTTTACAGGACACAATACACGTTAAACAAAAATAACATATAAAATACCTATATATATGTCTATTTATTTTACTTTATACAAATTTAAGTGCCAATTCATAAATATAATTTGAAATTAAGTTAAAATACGTTATTTCCTTTTTCTTGGTTAAGAATTTTTGAGATAAAAGACAAAATCCAAATGACAACGTGGGATATTTATATTTGTACAAATATAATGATGTAGAATTTTTTTATTATTTTTTGTATTTGTGCAAATATAAATGATATAGAAAATTATGATTGGGACATAATCACCATAGGGAAATGAACATTTGGTGCTTGTGTGTACCGCAAAATTTCCCAAAGTATGAGCCGAAAATTCCGACATTAATTTCTTTTCACAAAAAATCTTACTAGTATAATTTAATGGGCAAATTATAAAATCACATACGTTTAAGAGGTAAAAATATAATTTATTCATTAAAATTTAATAATTATAGAAGGAAAGATTACGTGGATAAACAAATTTATACTATTTAATTACTCATCATAGCTATAGTTTGCTATAATTACCTCTCGCGATTAACATTATACATTACTCCCTCTCTCAATCTCGCTCACCTGTCTCCTCCCTCTCCGAATCTCGCTTGCCATTTATACAAATGTATATGTATAATATACAGTTATATATAGTTATATACATATACAATTCACCTCTCTGCCCTCTCTCGCTTGCCTCTCTCGATCTTGCTCGCTTCTCTCCTCTCTCTCCCAGTATTGCTCGCGCCTCTCCTCCCTCTCCCAACTCTCTTGCCATATATACAATTACATATGTATAATTATACAATTATCTAACCAATATACATATATAATTCACCTTTTTTCCCACTTTTTCCCCCTCTCTCTCGCCTCTCTCTTCTCTCCTCCAAATAACATGTAGCTATAACTTGTAATTATCAAACTATATTTATAGAGTAATTAATTATTTTTAAGTGACTATATGTGAAAGTTTCAAATTATAGAAATCTCTCAAACGGATACAATAATATAAACATTGATACATTAGATTGTTGTGTAAAATACATCACATTTTATACATGACACACTAATATGATGCGCGAAAATGTGAGATTTTAGAGATTTGTAAAATATATAGAGGATAATGATAATAGATAAGATTTTTATTATATGTTTAATACTTATAATCGCGAGAGAATAATATATGACAAAATCACATATTTTATCTTTTAAATGAAAATGAGTTGATCATTGTCTATTCTCTTTATCCATAAAATTGATTTCAAATCTAAAATTATGTATAGACAATTAACTTATAAAAGATTCTAATATAAAAATATAAACTTTATCAAATGAAATAGTTATTAATTACTAATGACAAAAAATTATAAACAACACAACATAGAAATAGAAGTGCAAATAATCCCATATAAGAAAGCCAAGTATTTGCACATTAGTTTTTCCTACTCGAAACATACTAAATAAAAGAAAAAAGAAATTTACAAAGCTGAGATCCTCGTAGAAGATTAAAAATAACTGAAATACAATTTTAAAATAAAACATAAGCAATAGTTAAATAAAATCTTTATTTTTTTATCGATTTCAAATAAAAAGACTAAAAATCTCGAACGATCAAAATCTACGTCTATTGGCCCCAAGTTGCCCAATTTGCTGAACTTCCAACTCTTGGCATGCTATTCACTTTTGAGTAAACATCAACCTTGAAATAAGCTCCACACATTGAACCTTCACTATCAACTCTTGGCATTGCTTTCATCTTGTAACTTGGATGTTCATAACTCTTCAATCCTGTTTCACTATGGTACATGCACCCTATAAAAACACATCAATCGCACTCGTTAGAGGCGAATCTACGTGTAATTTATGAGTTCACGAGGACTCAACAACTTTGTGTATATCATGTATATATGTTAAGGTAACGTATTTCTCCTTCTACATAAACTCGATATCATTGTTGAGACATACAAATTTCAAATCTTGAATTTGCCCTAGCACCTAACAACTATATGGACATGCTCCTTTACTTTCCTAATCGACTTAAATATCATATGCTTTGTTCATATCTGAATTCAAACATATCACAAGTGGTTAATTCACACATCACGTGTTTGTATCCACACACGACCAAAGCATTTGTGTGATTTTAATTGTTATATTTATCGTTCATCTGATGCACTAGACTTTTACTATGTATGGAATTCAAAAATAAATTAGGGCAAGAATTTTCTAAGTTTTGATATACATACCACTTGGGAATGGAGCAAATGATTTGATACAACTTGCTTTAATGTGATCCACATTATCAGATATCATCACAGATCCATCAAATGCTATACCCCAAAAGAGCTTTACTTTTTCATCACCACCCTATACACAAACATTCAACAATTAGTAACAAATACAAAAATACTATTCCAACTCCTCAGAAATGTCGTCACACTCGTTAAAACTCCTCAGAAATGTCGTCACACTCGTTAAAAATGACCTACTTTTGAAAAATCTAACACGCACCCATGATATTTTAGAATAATTAACGATGTATGTAACTTAAACGGTATCGTTTATATATACTTACAAGGGCAACAAAGACTGTATCAGCCTTGTGATCATAGATGACAAAACCAAAGCTACCTTCAAGTTCCTTGAGGACTTGATGGGCCGGGTATGGGCCTCTATCACGTAGGGTCCGATAGGCCTCACTTACAAGCATGGCCTCATTTGCACACTTTGAAAGCCCATAATGCTTGTTTAAAGCACACAAGTTGCTTAAATTGCCCAAGAAAATACAATATATGTCATTCACACCACAAAACAACCTACCAAAAAAAAATCAATATTGTATCATTTTTTTAAAAAAAGGGAAAGTACCCAAGTACCCCTCAACGTATACCCGAAGTCCCAGAGACACACTTATACTATACTAAGGTCCTATTACCCTGAACTTATTTTATATGTAATTTTCTACCTCTTTTTAGCCTACGTGGCATTAGTTCGGAAAAAAAATCAACCATCATTGGGCCCACAAGATAGTGGGCACGTAAGCTAAAAAGGGATAAAAAATTATTAATAAAATAAGTTCAGGGGTAATAGAACCTTAGTATTGTATAAGTGTGTCTCTGAGATTTCGGACATAGGTTGAGGGAGTACTTGGGCATTATTCCAAAAAAAAACAATATACATCATTGGTAAAAAAAAAAAAAATCCTATATACAAGTTAAATGATACATTAATTAAATTGAATAGACCAAAACATGACACTATTGTAGCCCAATGATTTCAGATCCTTTGAATCGACGGAGATTGTATTTTCAAATCTAACGAGTAGTATCATATTTTCCTATTTTACTCTCGGTAAAATTCCTGACTCCATTATTAATATTTACCCTCGTAAAATTCTGGACTCCGTCATTATTACTATTTATATGCCATTTTTACCCTCGTAAAATTCATGACTCCATTATTAATATTTATATCCCCTTTTTACCCTCGCGAAATTCTGAACTCCATCATTATTAACATTTATATCCATTTTTACCCTCGTCAAATTCTGGATTTCATCATTAATTACATTTATATTTCATTTTTACCCTAGTGAAATTCCGGACTCCATATCATTATTAACTTTTATATCCCATTTTTACCCTCATAAAATTCTGAAATCCATTATTAACATTTATATTCCATTTTTACCCTTGTAACCTATTATCGGAATTTAGATTTTGAATTGTCCTACCTCGCTCTATTAAAATTTCACAAGTAGAGTTCGAAGAAAATACGAGTTTTCATTTTATTCATTAAAATCTCCATTCAAATTCAAAATTTAAGAAAGAACAAAAAAAAAAAGATAGATTAATTAATACCTTGACAAAGTATTGTATGAAGTTGAAGGATTAGAATATGCCAAAAAAGCCTTATTCATAAATCCAATAGAAAATCCATTATTTTGATTTGCAGATAAAAAATTCTTCATAGTTTCTTCAGGATTTGCAGCTTTAATTGATGCTTGTAATGAAGCTGGACTTTGTAACTCCTTTGGTGGATCAACAACACCATTTTTGAATATTGCCAACATTTTTTTTTTCTTAATTAAAAAAACATACACAAATTTGAGTGAATTATTATTAGAGAGAATTGATTATGAAATGTTTGGTGATTTGTTAAGAGTATTTATAGAAAAAAAAAATTAGATAAGATTTAGATAAGAGGAGACAAAAGTGTCAGAGTTATCCAATAAGAATCTTGAAATTGAGGGTAAGTTTTTATAATTTTATTAAAAAATGTTGCATGTAGACCATTGATTTTTTATTTTTTTTAAAAAAAAGTATTTTAGAAAAGGTGATTTAAAAAGAGAAAGATTTTATTACCAAACAATGCTTGAATTTAGGATAACTGTAATTTCTCAATGGTTATTGTTTGGGAGCATATTGCGAATCTATCGAAAATAATTTAATTAATTTATTATAGTTATCGAAAATAATTTAATTAATTTATTATAGTTAGAGAAGAATAAGGAAATTTGTTTAATAATTTATTGAGCATGTGGCAAATAGCTAGACTTTATTTTTATCCATATAGACACAAATATTTAAATTGAGTTTGACATGACAACATGTGGTGGGTGGAATTATTAAGATATCTTTATATTGATTATATACGATTAAAATTTTTAGATTGAATTTTAAAAAAAAAAATAGGAAAAAGATATGTTAAAAGTGTAGTTTCTAAAAATAGAATAAATAGTGTGTATAAATTAATGAAATTTTAATATAAATATCAAGTGAAAAATTACATTTTTTTAAGTACTAACACTATCACAACTCTCAAAATGGATTTATATGATAGATTTAAATTTAATTGAACATTAAGGCGGATATTAAATATTGAGTAAAAAAATTAAAATAGTTTAAAAATGAATTTTATAATGTGTAATTTTAAATAAAATCTGATACTAATTAACACTTCATCAAAGGTAAATTTTATGAATACATAAATTTAAATCTAATCGAATCTCGAAACGGAGAAATTGAGAGGAAAAAAAGAAAATGACTTGAGTTTGACACGAATCCTAGTCAGCAAATAATACTTATTTATTGGATAAGATTTTGCTACATATTTGCATTTTACGTTACTTGGGGGGGCCCTTTTAATTGTTGTTTTAGATTTTTAAAAAATTATCTCAAAATAGTGTCGCTTTAAAATTCAGAAAAACAAAATTGATAATTATTTTTAGTTATACTCTATTTATGTGTTTTTCTAAACTTAAATTTAATTATTTTTTAAAATAAATTAATTTGATATTTTAAATAAAAATTTAGATATTCAAAATTATGTGCAAGTCAAAAAGTATTATAAATTATAAGTGGCTTTTTGTATATCAATATGATAAAAAATTACATTATAAAATATTAGTCTAAGTACTTATCATTTGATTCTAAAAGGAAAACAATGACAATTAAAAGTAGATCGAGATAGTATAATCATAGTATATTAAAATAACTCACCCAAATAAAGATCCATCCAATTTTTTAAAAATCCTTATAATTATTTTAATTTAGTTTTGTTCAGAATTTTGAATTTTTATTATAAATAAAAACAATAATGACGTGACTCAATTATAATTGACCACGTGTAAAAAATAGTTTGCAAAACCACTTTTAAAATAATAGCACGAATGAGCTTTTTCTTAAACGGTAATAATATAAATGAGTCAAACTTTTAACGAATGACATAAATAAACTTTTTCTAAAAGTTCGATGACATATTTTAGTCTTTTTCCTTTTTTGAAAAAGATAAAGTACTAAATTGCAAATATTTTTGAAACACCTTTTAACAGACGAACAAATTATCAATTCTGAAAGACAGTCTATTTTAGTTAGAAAACATAAAATATTAAGAAAAATCGTGAATTTTTTTAAGTTTTCTTTTAAAAAAATAAATAAATAAAAATTAGGTGATTTTTATTTATTTACTAAGCCCTGATTGGCAAATTACCAGCAGGTAGTTGCACAAATGGATTCCATAACAAGATAATTATATAGTCTTCGAGGAACATTAACATATTCGGTGAAAATTTAAAATATAAAAAAAAATAATATACATAAACTTTATTTCTTTCTCGCAAAAAAAGAAAAATTATTTTAAAATATATATCAAAACAATTTGAAAAGAACAATACACAGGTAAAGAAGCAATAACAATTAATAGGGAAAACATTATTCACTACTCTCAATGTTTTGATTTTTTTCTTGTCGAATTTTCACTTAACGTGAAATTTTAAAAAAAGTATCTTTCTCTTAATATTATAATTTTAAATTATTAATTAAAAATATATTACAATATTCTGTTATTTATAGTCTTAAACATGACATATAAAAAAATTAAAAATTATATAATATAATAGTACTCATCCGTTCAGTTTTAATTGTCTACTAAGAAATTAAAACTTTATATATCCCTTAGAAAATAGTAATAAATATGAGTATTTTATACGGTTCTCATAATTACTTCATGTATAATCTTAGCTATAAAAAATAATTTGAGAAATAAGTAATTAATGTTGACGATAAAACATGAAAAAAATGTTATTTTCTTAATATGTAAAATACTATAAATAAAAAGAAATATATGTTTATTGTATAGTAGACTAATAAAAACAAACGCCGATAAAGAATATATAAAGAACGTGCTAAAAGAGAAGATAATATTTTAATAAAAATAAATAAACAAGTCACAACAACAAAATAATAATTGAATAATTAACACACAAATAAATCATAGTCTTAAATTATTTTAAAAAGAGAAATTAATTGGGGAAAATGAAAAGACCACCGTTTGGTTTTCCAAGAAACAAACTTGTTAATTCTTCACTTCCTTTTTATTGTACAAAAAAATTCTGCAATATATAGTTCTTCATTTGTGTGTTGCTACATATTATTTTTTGCCTTTTAATATATGTTTTGGTTATGCCGCTACTAATACTTGCATTACGATAGATCATATACATTACGCTTTGAGGTGCGATCTTTTTTTAAATATTTTATGCATTGAACTTTCTTAATTAAGCATTTGAATGATTTTTTTTTTGTTTAATTTCTAAAGAAGAGTTTTCAAACATGAAAATGAGTTCTTTAATTTCAAATACTATTTCTTTTTATGTTATCATTCAATATATGTCTAAAGTCTTACTATATATAAGTTGTATTAGTGAATTTTTTAATACAAATATCGATCTAATTTAAAGCTACTCGTTCACGTGAACTTGTACATAGTTTATATTGTAGCTCCGCCCCTTGTGTATATAAATTTTATTGTAACATTTATTTTTTAAAATAATATTTATAGGTATGAGACAAGGTTCTTCTATGGAGAAAAAGAAGATTACGAGGCCTAAAGATAATGATTTCATTGATTTGGTTCTCAAATGGTCTATCAAAGATATTTTTGATGAAACTTTGTATCAAACTCAGGTAATTTCATCGAGTTTAAGTTTTATACACGGTTAGTTTATACAATTTTTTGTTACTCTTTATAGGTTGTTCAAAAGAAATATCTTTTTTTAAAAAAAAAACTGACATATATAAATAGTCGCCCACATAAATAATAACGCGTAAATGTATATTTTTTGTATAGTAATATATGATATATATGTAATATATAGTGTAAGTTTGATTAGCAGATGAAATTATTTTTGATTGACTAACCAAATGTGTAACTTGCTCTGAGAAGCTAGGATTTAGAATCATGAAAATAAGTCAGTTATGTATACACTTGACATAATAGTATATATATATATATATATATATATATATATATATATATATATATATATATATATATATATATAAGAAGTATACAAAAGAGTGTGAATTACATCCACCCTCTCACTTCGTTCGAGCTTCCTTTTCAGCCCTCTCACGGCCGAAGGCTCCGCAACACGTTGGAGAGCTTTTTGTATTATTTGCATTTTGTTTACTATATGATTTTAATGTAATTTCATAATGTATAGGTGGAGAAGATTTCTGAATCATTTGAATCAGTAGATCATTATTTGAGTTCTTTCGTCTTCCCTTTACTAGAAGAAACGAGGGCATGTATTGCTGTTTCCTTGAAAGACATAGTTAAAGCACCATTTGCTGAATTAATATCCTTTGAAGAAGTACTAGAGACAAATGGACCATTGTTTTTTCATGTTGAGGTTAATTATTGGATGAACCGATGTTGTGATGGTCGTGTTCCTTATAGGACATCACCGGGAGATATTGTTGTTATCTCGAATGTTAAACTTGAAGATGCTAATGAGCTGCAGCGATCGAGATTGACATTTGCATATGTTACTGATGTCAATGAGAATGATGCATTCGTTAATTTTAAAGTAAGAGTTCCTCCAGGTAGTGGAAATGTTAAGGGTATGCGAGGATCATGTCATGTAGTGTTTTTAGTAAATGTAATGTCGTATAAGAGAGTATGGAACATGTTGTGTGTGAGAGAGAATTTGAATATGATTGAGAAAGTCCTTTCCCCCGTGCATGAGGTAAGTAATCTTGTTGATTTACTTGCGATTTGACATGAATTTGGTGTTAAATGATGTTGATATTTGTCCCCTTGCACAAACAGATCGAACAGAAATGTGACGTTTGTTCAGAATTTGATGCACCAGTTGGAGGGGTTACGTCTAGCCTATTGTCCAAGTTGAACGATTCCCAGGCTAATGCAATATTTACCTCTCTAGCTGCCGTGAGATGCCACCACAAGGCTTCTGTTGAACTTATTTGTGGTCCACCTGGTACTGGAAAGACTAGGACACTAAGTGTAATGCTTTTTGAGCTGCTGCATATGAAGTGTAGAACTGTTACTTGCGCCCCAACGGATGTAACAACAGCCCGAGTTGCTTCCCATCTGGTTAAACTGGTCCGAGAGTCGTCTAACAATGAATATGATGGCTTTTACCCTTTGGGTGATATTCTCTTGTTTGGGAATAGGAACTGTGAGGATGGTGAAGATATAGCAGAGATTTCCCTCGATTATCGTGTTGACAGGCTGGAGGAGTGCCTTGCACCAAAGAGTGGTTGGAATGCCTGTTTGAATTCTATGATTAGCTTTCTGGAGGAACTCGGTGAGCAAGAGAAAATCAGCTCATCGGTAGATTTAGTGCAATCTCAGTTTACTTTGACAGCTTCATCTCTCCGAAGGTGCATGGTTATGATTTGTACACATGTACCTATAGAGTTCCTCCTTAAAGAAAATGTTGATAGAATGGTGGTCGCTATCTCCCTGCTTGATTCTCTCGAGAGGATGCTCTATTTTTCTCAGCAACCATTTGGAGTGTCTTTAATTATCCAGTCCCTGAAAGATATTCAGCAATCTCTCTGGACACTGCGTTTTCCTAACGTGACGAGTAAGGATCTGATAATGGAGTTCTGTATCCAAATGGCCTCCTCGATTTTCTGCACTGCTTCTACTACATATAAGCTACATTCTGTGGAATTGAAGCCATTTGACTTATTGGTTGTTGATGACGCCAACCAGTTGAAGGAGTGCGAAGCAGTCATACCCCTTCAACTTCGAGGTTTAAGGCATGTTGTTCTAGCTGGAGACGAGTTCCAGCTGACTACGATAGTTAAGAGTAGAGTACGTATCCCTTTTCATGTGCAATTTTGAAGAAACTTCAGCTGACATAAAGTCAAACCTATCTATGGCGGCATTGTTTGTTTTGATATGTTTGGTTGCTATTGCTAAATGATGTTATAGAGAACATATTACATAACATAACGTGAAAATTGGTTCCAAAGAAAACTTACCTGTTATAGTGAAATTTTGTTATAGGGAGGTTTGACTGTATTTTTACCATATTTATTTATAGATTTCTCGTGAAGCTGGCTTTGGAAGGAGCTTGTTCAAACGACTCGGTTCTTTTGGTCATGTTAAGCACGTGCTTAACGTTCAGTACAGGATGCATCCTTCGATAAGCCAGTTCCCAAATTCAATTTTCCATCGTAGGCAAATCATTGATGCTCCGGATGTAAAGAGTAATGCATATGAAAAAGTATATCTTACAGGACAGTCTTTTGGTCCATACGCCTTTATAAATGTACCACCGGGAGAAGAAGAGCTCGATAATCTTGGACATAGACGAAATTTGGTTGAAGTGCATTGGTCATGCAAATAGTGCAGAGCATGTTCAAAGGTATAATCATATCAACGAAAACCTATACATTTTGTACATTTTTTATAATGTCTTTCCTGGACACTGATTAATTAGTTTTTGATCCTACACTTGTTAATGAGCTGTCTTCTACTAATATTCTTAAAATTATGACGATGGACGAACTGTCTTGTGTTTAAGGAAGCATTGTCTAACATCGATTTATCCATTATCGAGGCTGTTTGTAGCTTCCATCAGTACATTCATTTTTGACACTCTTATACGATTCTAATTTTTGCAGCTTGGAGTACGGCCTCCAAGAAGAAACTCCGCATTGGTGTTATATCACCGTATGCTGCTCAAGTTTTGTCCATACAAGATAAACTTGGTGAGAAGTATAATAACCATGCACATTTTGAAGTTAATGTGAAGACAGTTGATGGATTTCAGGGAGGGGAAGAAGATATTGTAATAATATCTACCGTGAAATCGAATCGTGATGGTTCCATTGGCTTCATGTCTAGTCTTCACTGGACTAATGTTGCTTTGACAAGGGCTCGGTACGAATCTATTTGATACACTGCTTCTTCACATTTCGGATCAATTCTGCTTTGTCTAAGATTTTTTGTTCTTTTTCTAGACACTGTCTCTGGATTTTGGGCAATGAACAAACGTTACTGAATAGTAACTCCATCTGGGAAGAACTAATTCTCAATGCCAAGGATCGTAAATGCTTCTTTCATGCAGATGAAGATACGGATATGAGAAAAACAATTTTAGATGTCAAGAAGGAACTTGATCAATTGGACGATTTTCTAAATGAGGATAGTTCTCTATTCAAAGAACAAAAATGGAAGGTACACATATTTCTTAGATTCTCTTGCTTTTGTTCCATACATAAATGGACGAAATCACATTACTGTCTTTTACACAAAACTTTTTCTGAGTACCGCGTTGTGTTACTTTGTCTGATTGGAGATTCGATAGACGTGGAATGGAGGAGTTGAATTATAATAGGATCATTTATAATGAATTAATGACGCTGTGAACGATCATGCACTCTAATCTTTTCTCTTTGAAGTGAGTTTTTCCTGTTATCTTAGTTGTTTTCTTGTATTTTGAACACTATACATTGTTGACATTTGTATCTGAAATTAAGCTAAGTGAGGTGTGACTATAGTAGTAATTTATATCTGAATTCTGAAATCCTTAGAGGATTGCTTATATTATTGGTGTAACAATAGCTTCGTAGATGGCCTTGTTTATTTTTTTTATTTTTTCCGAAGATATGTGCTAATGATGTAACATTTCAACTGCTTATATCTTCTATTTGGTTCTTCAGGTAGTATTCAGTGAGAATTTTGGAAAATCATTTCGAAAGTTGGCATCCCCGTACTTGAGAAAGTATGTGTTAACTCTTCTGGTTAAGCTTGCAAGTGGATGGCGCCCAAAGAGGAAGAACGTGGACTTACTTTGCAAAAATTCGTCTCATGTGGTAAAGAAATTTAAGGTGGTTGAAGGGCGATATCTCGTTTGTACTGTTGATATTCAGGAAGAGTTTTTTTATACACAAGTTCTCAAGGTTTGGGATATTTTGCCTTTGGAGGAGTTTCCTGGGTTTTTGAAACGACTCGATGCAGTATGTTTAACGTACACTAAGGACTTCATCAACCTCTGTAATCAGAAGTATTTCGTGGGGTAATGTTGTTTCTTTAATATTATGATAAACTTAAGTTGTCTCCTTTTAAGAATTTCTTTGGTTTTAACTTTCGTCTTCTGTTTAGTGATTTGGAAGTTCCAAAGTGTTGGGAGGTTCATCATGAGATTGTTCAGTATAAGAATGATGCTGAGAGAAAATTGAACCGTAAATCGGGATATGTCGAGAATTCAAGAGTGAGTGAAAGCTTCTTGTTAATGAAGTTTTACTCTTTATCATCTGGTGTCGTCACACATTTGCTCTCTGATCGCCATGGTGAAGAAATATATGTTCCTTTTGAAGTTACTGATGAAGAGAGGAAGATAATCCTTTTCAGTAAAAGCAGTTTCATACTTGGCCGCTCAGGCACGGGTAAAACTACCGTGTTAACATTAAAGTTGTTCCAAAAAGAGCAGCAGCACCATAGTTCTGTTCACGGGTTAAACGTAGCAGAGGAATCAAGATTCGGACTATACGAGGAACATGAAAATGAACAATCTATCAGAGAGACTAACAGGACTACCTTGCACCAGCTATTTGTCACCGTTAGTCCTAAATTATGTTACGCGGTCAACAAACAAGTTTCTCAGCTGAAAAGGTGATTCATCTAATCTGCTACAGTAGAGTTGCCTGATGGAACTACTTTATTTTAAGAATCTTTTCGTTAACGTATACATAATGTAGGTGATGTTAGTGACATAGATGTTTGATTGTGTTCCTTAAAGGCGTAGAAATTGTTGATCCTAATTTGTGTTCCTCTTACAATTACCACTCTCAAATCTGCAGGTTTTCTCTTGGTGAAAGTTTCTGGGCTGAAAGCAGCTTTGAAGCTGATGAGTTTGATGGAACGACGCCGTTTAGGGACATACCGAATTCTTTTATAGGCATTCCATACAAAAAATACCCTCTTGTGATTACATTCCATAAATTCTTGATGATGCTTGATGGAACGGTAGGTTCTTCATACTTCAATAAATTTAACTTGAAGTGGAAGCTTTCCAAGGACAGAAGCTTGAGGTCAGTTGCCATAGAAACATTCATAAGAGAGAACGAGATCAGTTATGATCGTTTTTGTTGCTTGTATTGGCCTCACTTCAGACGTCAATTGACGAAGAATCTTGATCCTTCAAGGGTCTTTACAGAAATAATGTCTCATATAAAAGGTGGGCTACATGCTGGGGATTTTCAGGACGGGAAGCTTAGCAGAGATGCTTATGTTTCTATGTCTAAAAGTCGTGTCTCTAATTTAAGCGCGGAAAAGAGAGAGGGAATATATGATATTTTCCAAGCTTACGAAAAGATGAAGATGAATCGTGGTGAATTTGATATATCTGATTTAGTTAATGATATTCATCTTCGACTAAAACATGATCAATTGGATTGTGACAAAATGGACTTTGTATATATTGATGAAGTTCAGGACTTGACGATGAGGCAACTTTCTCTTTTCAAATATATTTGCAGAAATGTGGATGAAGGGTTTGTTTTCTCGGGGGATACAGCCCAGACTATTGCAAAGGGTGTTGATTTTCGATTTGAGGACATAAGAAGTTTATTCTACACTGAGTTTCTCATGTACTCAAAGAGTGATGTCAGAAGAAAAGATAAAGGACATCTATCACCTATCTTTCAGTTGCTTCAGAACTTCCGTACACATACCGGTGTACTCAAAATTTCTCAGAGTGTGATCAATCTACTCGGTCATTTTTTTCCTGAATCTGTTGATGTCTTAAAATCTGAGACAAGTCTTATAGGTGGTGCATCTCCAGTCTTGCTTAAGTCCGGAAATGATGAAAATGCTATCATAACTCTTTTCGGGAACAAGGGGAATAACAGTGGAAAAATAGTAGGCTTTGGTGCAGAACAAGTATTACTAGTACGTGATGAATCCGCGAAGCAAGAAATCTATGGTTTAGTTGGACAGAAAGCTCTTATTCTGACCATAGTTGAGTGCAAAGGGCTCGAATTTGAGGCAAGTCTTCTGATTGCTTATTGTGCTTAAGATTTCAGTCATCTAATTTATTTTTCCTACTTCCTCTAATTTGATTTAGAAGTTACTGAATTCTCCTGATAATACTTCATTGATCATTTGTAGGATGTACTCCTGTACAATTTTTTTAGCTCATCGCCACTCGGAAATCAATGGAGAGTTGTATATGCGTATATGAAGGAACATAATTTAGCTGATTTGTCCTTCCCAAGTTTCTGTGATGCAAAACATAATATCTTGTGTTCTGAACTGAAGCAACTTTACGTGGCTATTACTCGAACACGACAAAGATTATGGATCTGTGAAAGTCTAGATGATCTTTCCATGCCTATGTTTGACTACTGGAAAATGTTGTCTCTTGTGGAAGTAAAGAATGTACATTCAGTCAGAGATACTATGCAAACTTTCAGCACTCCGGAGGAGTGGAAATCGAGAGGAATAAAGGTCAACTCAATTATCCTCCTTCCATTGCTCTACTCTCTCGTACATTTTTCATTTCTCCATCTTACGCCAGTAAGCGTGCTTTCAACTTCTTTCTGTTCTCCTAAAGTTTTTAATGTTCAAATGCAGCTTTTTTGGGAGAAAAATTATGAGATGGCGCTTATGTGTTTCAAGCAAGCGGGTGAAATACAATGGGAGAAAAGAGCCAAGGCTGCTTATAACATGGAAACTGCTGAACGAATTCGTTATTCTGATCCTGAAAAGGCTCATATTATTTTTCTGGAGGCTGCAGAAATTTTTCTTTCTATCGGCAAATTTAAGTCTGCAGCAGAGTGTTTTTATGACTTAAAAGATTATAAACAAGCAGGTATGAAATTGGTGATCTTACGAAATTGCTCTTTTTTCTTTTTCTTTTCCTTCTCTGCTGCTTTAATTTGTTATGATTTTAAGTCATTTCGCATTTCTGTTTCTGGAGTTTTAAGTATCCAGTTTTGTGCTTTAAGCTTGAAGGTATCGAAGCATATTGATTGAAGAGGCAGAGCCATCATTTCAACTTTATTAGTTTTGCATTTTTGAACTATTAGTTCAAGTGTTATTAACGTTCTAAACTTAAGTATGTGATATGTACATATGTAGTGCATTTCCTTTGCGACATCTTCACTTAAGCATGAGAAAATTTCATATCTGATCATGTTTTTCGGTTTATATGTGTAACTTGTAATACAATACATGCATACAGGAAGTATTTATTTGGACAAGTGTGGTGAACTGATAAAGGCTGCTGAATGTTTTACGTTGGCTGGTCGCTATAATAAGGCTGCAGAAATTTATGCAAAAAGAAATCATTTCACAGAGTGTCTGTCAGTTTGTATCAAAGGAAAATGCTATGACTTAGGTCTGAAATATATCGATTTCTGGAAGCAAAATGCTTGTCAGCGCGATAATGTTGGGAAAAGTGCTGATGAAATTGATGAACTCAGGATGGAGTTCTTGGAGAGTTGTGCATCTGACTCTTTTGTGCATAAGGACAGAAAATCTATGATGAAATTTGTAAGATTTTTCCCATCAATGGACTTAAAGCGCAAGTTCTTAATGTCTCGAAAGTGCCTCGATGAGTTGCTTCTTTTAGAAGAACAATCAGGAAACATTGCTGAAGCTATTGAAATCACAGATTTGATTGGAAATGTACTTTGTGAAGCTGATCTTCTTGGGAAGATAGGGGATTTCGATAAGGCGTGCTCACTCTTACTATTGTATGTTCTCTCTTACTCATTATGGATGGCTGGAAGTAAAGGTTGGCCTTTGAAATCGTTCGTGCAAATGGAGAAAATTTTAGAGAAGGCGATGATATTCGCGAGGCAGGGGTCAAATTTTGAAACCGTGTGCGTTGAGATTAAGGTTTTATCGAACGAGTCGGTTGATTGGTCAGTCTTGAAGCATAATTTCATTGCCTCTAAGAAATGTAAAAGTTTCCTAGGTGAAATTTTGTGTTGTAGAAAGATATTGGATTTTCATTTTCAATATGACGTAACAAAGTATGTTTGGGATGATAAGTTATCGGGTAATCTAAATGGTTCAGAAGAACTTATTCCGTGCAGCCCGGTTAGTATTGGGACACTGTTTCACTTTTGGAATTCGTGGAAGAATAATGTTATTGATGTTCTTGATTCTCTTGAGTGCCTCGGAGATGTTGATTTTGGTGAATTCAAAGGAGTTGGTGAATTCTGTCTGAAATACTTTGGCGTAAGGCAGAAGTTGAATGGTCTCAACGTTACATATGTTCTGCTGCATCCAGCAGCCAAATGGGTGAAATATATTCAGAGCTCTGTTGTAAGGCGGAACAAACAAATGGTATTTGTTGATGCTCGACATTTTATCACTGCTGTTCGTACTCATTGGCATACTGCATTACTCGTAGTTGGTCTGAAGGTTGTTGAAACTCTTGCATCCCTCTATGAGTTGGCTGCAAACTCGTTGCCTTTATTTTGGCAAAACGTGTGCCTGCTAAATGTTTACGAGATCGCTAAGTTTTTAACTGAGTCCAAGTACCATGTCTTGAACAGTACTGAGTTGAGCATACAGAAGGTTTTGACGTTAGTGTCGACAAAATACTTTGAGAAGATATTCCCCTTCGATCCCCGACAGCCAATGGTGGGACGTATGATTTCTCTGAGGAGAACGAAACTTTCTTGTGACTTACTTCAAGAATGTATTTTTCAGGATATTGGCATTAGTGGTACTCTTAGCTGTTGTGCGGAATTTGAGATAATACGAGAAAATATAAACGCGAAAAATAAGACAACAGATTTACGTGGTTCACCAACAAATTGGCTACGTCCACGGGAAGAGAGGGAGCAGTTTTATTATGGAGAGGCAAAAACAGAATTACAGAATAGGGTTTCCCATAGCGTCTATATATAGTGCTAAGCTACGCCCTAACAGGCTTGGGCCCAACATACAGAATCAACAGAAAATTAAGGGCCCAATACAACAACATTGTATACCGTCGGCCCGGGGGCGTCTCCGCCCCCCCGGACCCCCAGGCCAGGGGGCGCGTCGCCCCCCTGGACCCCCCGACTCGCTGACCGGGCAGCGAGACCCCCGTCCTTTCTGTTTGTAGCGGGTCCGATTCAAGGCATTCAACAAATCTCCACCTTGACTTGAATTCTCCGAACAGATTCTTCAGACGCACTATGATAGTGCCAAGCCTCCCCCTCTTCCTCAGAGTTGCCCCGCAGGGCAATTAACAGCTTCTGATGTTGAGCAAGTCCAAACAGTGTTGAAACTTGCTCTGTGGAACCGGCTTTGTGAACATATCAGCAGGATTATCAGCAGTTCCTACTTTCTTCACCTTGATTCTCTTCTCACTTCTTAGAAAATGATACCTTACGTCAATATGCTTGGTTCTCTCATGATGGACTTGATCCTTGGCTAGACAAATTGCGCTCAAACTGTCACAATACACCGTAGCCTGATCATGATGCAGACCAAGATCACTAACCAGCCCTTTCAACCAAATCCCTTCTTTTGCAGCCTCTGTCAAGGCCATGTACTCCGCTTCCGTAGTAGACAAAGTCACTGTAGGTTGCAAAGTTGCCTTCCAACTGACGACAGATCCTCCAAGGGTAAACACATAGCCAGTCATCGATCTTCTTGTGTCAACATCTCCAGCATAGTCTGAATCAGAATAGCCAGTAACCAAGCACTGAGTATCACCTCCATAAATGAGACCAACGTCAGATGTACCTCTAAGGTACCGGAAAATTCTCTTCACAGCCTGCCAATGTTCTCTCCCTGGTTGTCCCATGAATCTGCTCACTACACTGACTGCATGTGCTAAATCTGGCCTTGTACAGACCATAGCATACATCAAACTTCCTACGGCACTGGCATAAGGGACTCGTGACATATACTCCTTCTCTTCTTCTGACTGTGGAGCGAACATGGCAGTGAGATGGATATTGGCAGCACTGGGGGTATCAATGGGCTTAGATGAAGACATGCCAAACCTCGCCAAGACCTTCTGAATGTAGCTTCTCTGTGACAAGAAAAGTTTCCTTCTCTCTCTGTCTCTAATGATCTCCATCCCTAAAATCTTCCGAGCGGCTCCCAGATCCTTCATCTCAAACTCAGCACTAAGTAAACCCTTCAGCTTCTGAATGTCATACTTCTTCTTTGCAGCTATCAACATATCATCTACATAAAGCACCAGATAGATGAATGAATCATCATTGAGCCTATTGTAGTAGACACAACAATCATATGAGCTCCGAGTATAGCCCAACTTCACCATATAGCTGTCAAACCTTTTATACCACTGCCTTGGAGACTGCTTAAGTCCATATAAGGACTTCTTCAACTTGCAGACGTGATTTTCCTTCCCTGGAACTTGGAAACCATCCGGCTGAGTCATGTATATCTCTTCCTCCAACTCTCCATGTAGAAACGCTGTCTTCACATCAAGTTGTTCAAGCTCCAGATTCTGATGTGCAACTATCGCTAGTAACACTCGGATGGAAGTATGTCTGACCACTGGTGAGAAGATCTCATTATAGTCCACTCCCTCTCTTTGGTTGAAACCTCTGGCAACAACCCTGGCTTTATACTTGACTCCTTCTGCTGGTGATATCCCTTCCTTCTTCTTGAAAACCCATTTGCAAGTAATAATCTTTCTCCCCGAAGGCTGTATGACCAGATCCCATGTCTGATTCTTGTGTAGGGACTCCATCTCATCTCCCATAGCGGCAAACCATTTTTCAGAATCAGAACTTAAAATGGCTTCTTTGTAAGTAGACGGCTCAGATGTATCTACCTCTTCAGCAACCTGCAGTGCATAACCCACCATGTCCTCAAAACCATACCTCGTAGGTGGCCGAACTCCAACCCTCCTTGGCCGATCTTGAGCTATACTCTGATGGATATCTGATGGCATAGATTCTGGAATATCAGTTTCAGTCTGTGGCTCTTGATCCTCCTCTTCAGGTTCCTTTAAATCGCTCTCGTTCTGAATGACTTGAAACTCCACCTGTTTGTCAAGACTCCCAGTTTCTGACGTAGTTGTAGGCTTCACAATGGTTCTAAGCAGAGGACTTTCATCAAAGACAACGTTCCTGCTCATAATAACCCTCTTTTCTGCTGGAGACCAGATTCTGAAACCTTTCACTCCATCTCCGTAGCCCACAAATACTCCCTTTTTAGCTCTTGGTTCTAACTTACCTTCACTGACGTGATAGTAAGCCGTACAACCAAAAGCTTTCAGATTTGAATAATCAGCAGCTTTTCCAGACCACATCTCCATAGGTGTCTTGCACTGTATACCTGTATGTGGTCCGCGGTTAATCAAGTAGCAAGCTGTACTAACCGCTTCTGCCCAGAATCTTCTATCTAGCCCAGCATTAGAGAGCATGCACCTTGCTCTCTCCAGAAGTGTTTGATTCATCCGCTCAGCTACACCGTTCTGCTGTGGTGTATTTCTGACTGTGCGATGTCGAGCAATCCCTTCATCCTTACAGAATTGATCAAATTCAGACCAACAGAATTCCAGCCCATTATCAGTTCGCAACCTCTTGATCTTCTTCCCTGTTTGATTTTCCATCAAAATTTTCCACTCCTTGAACTTCTGGAAGGCTTCACTTTTATGCTTCATCATGTACACCCAAGTCATCCTTGAGTAGTCATCAATAATGGACACAAAAAATCTGCAGCCTCCCAAAGACTCAACACGGCATGGACCCCAGCAATCAGAATGGATATAATCAAGTGTGCCTTTTGTTCTATGAATGGCCTTTGGAAACTTGTTGCGATGTAGTTTTCCAAAAACACAATGTTCACAAAACTCTAGGCTCTTAACCTTATGACCAGCAAGTAAATCCTCCTTTGACAGAATTTGCATCCCTCTTTCACCCATATGACCAAGTCTTATGTGCCATAACTTAGTCATATCCTTCTGGTGAAATTCTGACGATGCAACATGGGCTGAACCTGTAACCGTGGAACCTTGTAGAAAATACAAAGTACCACGCATGACACCTTTCAGAATCAAATTTGAACCCTTCCAGACCCGCAAGACTCCATCTTTTCCCGACCAGCTGAATCCCTTGCTGTCCAAAAGACTGAGAGATATCAGATTTTTCGTCATCAATGGAACGTGCCTGACCTCGTTCAATGTGCAGAAGCTACCGTCATGTGTCCTTATCTTGATCGAGCCTGTCCCAACCACCTTGCAGACAGAACTGTTGGCCATCGAGATGCTGCCTCCGTCTACCTGCTCATAAGTCGTGAACCACTCTCTCCTAGGACAGATGTGATAGGATGCCCCAGAATCAAGAACCCACACATCTGAATGATGAGTGTGCTCATCCGCAACTAGGGCAATATCTTCTTCAGAATTGGTGTCTTCTTCAGCAACAGCAGCAGACACTGATTGTTTTTCCGATTGCTTCTTCTTCTTCGGACAATCAAATTTCCAATGTCCCTTCTCCTTGCAGTAATTACAAACATCATCCGGCTTTGCACCCTTCGACATCGGCTTATTTTTCTTTCCGCCGTTTTTCCTTCCCTTTCTGCTACTGGTGAACAGACCGGAAGGCTGTATGTCCGTACTTGTGCCGTTAGCCTTATGCCGTAATTCCCTGCTATGAAGGGCTGATCTGACTTCTTCCAGTGACACAGTATCTTTCCCAACAATGAACGATTGAACAAAATTCTCAAACGACATTGGGAGAGATACTAACAGAATCAGGGCAGCATCTTCATCCTCGATCTTCACATCGATATTACGCAATTCTAATAACAAAGTATTCAATTGCTCTAAGTGTTCCCTGAGTTGTGTACCTTCAGCCATTCGTAAACCGAATAGACGTTGTTTCAGAAGCAGCTTGTTGGTTAGAGATTTTGTCATGTACAAACTCTCCAGCTTCAACCACAGACCAGCAGCAGTCTCTTCATCCGAGACCTCCGTGATGACGTCATCCGCGAGACACAGCATGATCGTCGAGTGCGCCTTTTCCTCCAGAATCGCCATCTCAGGAGTAACGACGGCGTTCTTGTCTTTCGACAACGGCGCCCAGAAGCCTTGCTGTTTCAACAAGGCCCGCATCTTGATCTGCCATAAACTGAAACTGTTCCTCCCTGTGAATTTGTCGATTTTCACGTTCAAAGCAGACATCTCGAATTCTCCAAGAACACCGATTAACCGAGAGGCTCTGATACCAATTTGTTGTGCGGAATTTGAGATAATACGAGAAAATATAAACGCGAAAAATAAGACAACAGATTTACGTGGTTCACCAACAAATTGGCTACGTCCACGGGAAGAGAGGGAGCAGTTTTATTATGGAGAGGCAAAAACAGAATTACAGAATAGGGTTTCCCATAGCGTCTATATATAGTGCTAAGCTACGCCCTAACAGGCTTGGGCCCAACATACAGAATCAACAGAAAATTAAGGGCCCAATACAACAACATTGTATACCGTCGGCCCGGGGGCGTCTCCGCCCCCCCGGACCCCCAGGCCAGGGGGCGCGTCGCCCCCCTGGACCCCCCGACTCGCTGACCGGGCAGCGAGACCCCCGTCCTTTCTGTTTGTAGCGGGTCCGATTCAAGGCATTCAACATTAGCTATGGACAGATTGGAAGAATGGTGATCGTATGCCTTGCTACGGGAAAACTTCCCGAGGAGCTGTACGAGGAAATTGTTGGAAGAATCCCATCAGATGTTCCTTGGAGATCATTAATCGAAATTTTCTATTGTACGAAGCAGAGAGAATGTTGGGAAGATTTTGATCAGTCAGGCAATTATGTTGGAGAAGAATCGTTGAAATTTCAAGAAGTTCTATTGAGCAACATTAATCTTGAATGTTATGAGTTATTGCAGAAATTTTGTGAAGCTTTGCAGGATACATTTAGCGCGAATTGGAAAAGAAGAGACGAGAATTGGACAATAATTGGCGACTGTTTCTCCCCTGTCTGTTTCTTGTATCTTCTTGAGCATTTCCTGATTTTGGTATCTCAGTATCATGGAATGTTCTTCGTGTTTAAATCTTCATTCGTGGAATGGCTGATGTCTGAGCAGTTTGAATCCCGACCAACGTCTAAGAATGCTATTAAGACACCGGTTTTAGAAGAATTATATGATTCCATTCTTGTGATGGTACAACAACTCATTTTTGACAAAGCTTGTACAGTAGAGTGGATTGCTCGATCGAAAATCAATGTTGAAATGTACTATAAGCAAATGGTCTTGAGATTGGTGTTTATCCTGTGCTTACTGTGTCTCAACTGTGAGAAATACTATGACGTTCTTTTCAGAGTGCTCCGTATCAACGATGTTAGGAAACAATTTCCAGAGGAAATTTATGACATTCTTCAACGAGGAACGGATAATAATTGTGTTCATATCAATGATTTTGTTGAAGCTTTTCAAAAAGGCGGAGATCCGCTTTTGGTTGTCAACCTTGGTGATATTGTTCCAGGAGTTGAGTATTCCAACGTTGCCTCTGTGCAGCTGCGAGCAGATTGCAGCAGAGAAGATACCTTGAGTTTGTTGATTCCAGCTGAAACGGTCTACTCTGTAGATCAAACCAGCACTATTCCAGCAAAGATTCCGATCATTACTCCTGAGACAGATCAATACGTGCAACTGAATTGGGCAGTGTTTCAGGAAATATCAAACGTCTTGAAGTCTAGTGCCAGCGCTGACAGTGGAACTTCTGCAAGTGTCTCAACTGTTAATTTGAAGGTTTAAACTACCTAATTCCCTCAGTGTTATAACTTGGAATTCAGTAAAGTTATGTGTTGTGCTCGGGTCGAATTTGTTTATATCAAGTTACTAAACTTTGTGTTTTTTTTTTGTTTCAAGGAGGAAATGAATGCTAATGTAAGCTTCTTAACCGCTGCAATCAATCTGTGCTCGGAGAAGAAACTTTATGTTGCTGAGGACATGATGCAGGAAACGCGTAATATGCTTCAGGAGTTGATACAACTTCTTTCATTGATGAATACGAGGTTCGCTGTTTCTTAGTTTCTTTACTCTTCAACTTTATGTCTGCTGGATTATATCATATAAACCTTTGGTTAAGCATATCGTTATAGATCAATAAACGTTGTTCCCCTCACCCATCGCCAAAACTAATTTGAACAATGAGGGGCAGACGACATGGTTTCTGTCATGTTCTACATGTAAAAGTGCACTGTGGATGTTGAGATGCATAACATGTCCCCTAAGATGTAGTGTTGATCATATACTTCGAACAAAAAGTTAGACTGTCGTTCAACGTTTGCAATAACGTATAAAATTTTAGAACGTGGTCTAATGTTTTGTCATTAAGATACTCAACTGTGATCAAAACGGTAAAAAAAAGAGCATCATTTACTAAACAGATGTCCGCTTTGGTGAATCGCTGTGTTGTTTTCTCCTAGCAATATATATTAAACTTTTTGGCTCTTCATTTTGTAATTTTGTTGTATTATTATGTTTATGCAGCACTCTTGAAAAGGAAAGGATTGAACAGTTGCTAAAGAGCTTGCTATCAAAAAAAACCAAGTTAGAAGTTTTCTTGAACCATTTCATTGTACCCAAGAATAGAATCATCGCGTTAGAGAACCAATGCGCGGAGAAACTTAATGTATCGTGTGATCAAGTTGCTACGATGAATCTTCTTCCGTCTGGTAGTAAGAGACTCGAGGTGGTAGGTTACCAGGCTGAAAGGAAGCAAGGGAGAAGGAAGAAGAAATGTAAGAAACAAAAAGGAAGTAGAAAGAAGTAAACAAAATATGTCAAACCATATGATAAAGAGTGAGTATTATTGTACATTTTTGTGTTGTGAAACGAATTGTGGAAGCGATCATTAATGCTTACATTAGGTTTTGCTAGCGAGGTATGCTTTGATTGAATATTTATTGTGCTTTTTTACATAACTACAAAAGGAAAACACGAACTTTGACTGATCGATATTCCATATTAAAACATCGGTCAATATTAAAGACAATCTCCACATAGATTGGGTGATCCAAATGTATTCTACTGAGAGAAAATTGTGTAATTTCAATAGTACTCTTGTTCGTAATCAACGTTATCCAGAAGCTTTTATAGGGGAGGGATTCAATGTTTAAAAGTTCTTGAACAAATAGACACACATGTCATACTACATGTCATTTTTTATCCAACGTGGTGTCGTGTATTGTGTCATGTAGGACTCATGTGTTTATTTATTTAAAAGTTAGATAGTTAAAATCTTTGTTCGTCCATTATTACTTTTATGCAGTGGATTTTCCTCAAGAACCACTTTCAATGCTTTATGTCTCCTTTGATATACATACCATGAACCCATTGAATCCTTATTAACAATTAATTGCAAAAGCAACTTGCAATTAATTTTTTATTTTAATCTACAATCTTTTATTTTAATTTCTATTAGTATATTAAACTAGTTCAAAATTTTGAAAACATGTGATTTGGTATATATAAAATACCTTTATGGATATTGTGAATAGGATATCTTGAATAATATATATGATTCAGCTACATAATTAGTCGTTTTATTTCATAATTTTATTTAGATAATCTTTTTTATAAATTGTTGTTGATATTTAAATATATATAATTCTCAATAAACATGAACTCTTGCAATAGGTCAAGAAAAACTGTAGATTCATATAAATTGATTGCATTAGAAAATAAAACTATTGCAATATCAATAAAGATCGTTGCCATAATATTTTTAAAAACTTGTTGTGATAAGAAAAAGTTGTTGCAATGGTTACTAACCATTACAACAATCCCTAATGCAAAACAACTGATGTATTATTATAGTTCCTGTATATGGAAGGATAATCGTCGCAATAGAGGTACTTATAGCAACTCTTTTAAGAATCGTTACATTAGTCGTTACAATAGACCTATAGTAACACGAGCAGATGAGACGATTGGCAAACAGTTACTATAGCTCTTATGGCAATAGTTAGGGCCTATTGCAACATATATGAAACAGTTGCTATCTCGCATTAGCGGGGCTTGAATAAGGATCTCTTTTGAAGGTTGTTATGTAGACAAACTACCTTAATGTAAGTATTAGTGACTATTTCTACCGTTCAAGCTCTAGAAGCAAACTAGTGAGAAGTGTTTCAATTAATAATTAGTATATAAACTTTATGTCTTGAAACCAACACATCTGGTTCTATGGTGTAGTGGTTAGCACTCTGGACTTTGAATCCAGCGACCTGGGTTCGACTCCCGGTAGGACCTTTTTTGCCCTTCATTTTTTTTGATATGCTATTTTTCCGATTTCATGGCTCGAATTTAAATATTTGTCCCATCGACAATTAATAATCGTGATTTATAAAAGAGAGGTAAATCATATTAGGTAAGCTATGTACAATTATCATGATCAAGCAAGCATATGAAAGTTTTGAACCTAAAACTCTGCTCAACTAATTCGTCCACTCTTATATGAATAAAAATATAATTTCACGTAATTCATGACGACGGATTAAAGTTAGTGTCGTATGATATGCTATTTTTCCGATTTCATGGCTCGAATTTAAATATTTGTCCCATCGACAATTAATAATCGTGATTTATAAAAGAGAGGTAAATCATATTAGGTAAGCTATGTACAATTATCATGATCAAGCAAGCATATGAAAGTTTTGAACCTAAAACTCTGCTCAACTAATTCGTCCACTCTTATATGAATAAAAATATAATTTCACGTAATTCATGACGACGGATTAAAGTTAGTGTCGTAATATAGATCATATGAATACGTTTTAGGAGAAATTAATGCCCATAATAAATACATTATACAATATAATTCTTATACAGATATTTAATAAATCATTTAATTTAATTTAAATTTCATTTTCTCTTAATTGTATTTTCATTATGACGTTATGAAAAAATGCAAGTGGATAAACATTTAAAACCTAAATTAATTAAGACTTTAGTTGTACACTTTGCATTTCTTTAAATTCTTTGTACAAAATTAAATAACGCTTTTAACACATCAAGTCGTGCTTAATTAATTAATTAATTTCTATTAGATGAGATATAAAGAACATATTTCATAGATGGAGAGATATAAAATTATATATGCTTTTGCGTCATAGCAATCTCACTTGAATTACGAAAAATCTATACATATTAGTACAATATATCAAAGTCCCAATCTAGAACCATTAGTATTAGTTTTATTAGGCTTGATTTGAAGAACGAGAGGCAAAATCATGTTCAACCTCACATATGAAAAAAAAATTCTAAATTAATCAAAATTTTAATGTAAATATCGAATATCAGCTAAAGCCCGAAAGGGAGAGGGGATATTTTTGTCATTTCTCATTCTTTCCAAAAATCAAACTTACTTAACCACTTGTATCCTCCGTGGCCCCACATTCAGTGTAAAAAAAAAGCTCATTCCTTTTACTAATTACCGGTTATTCAGGTAATCTCCCGCCTATAAATATCTCAATCTTCCCCCATTTTTTCCTCAGTCGTCATCCCCTGAGACGACCACCGGATCTTCTCACACGGCGTTTTCCGGCAACTCAAAATTCTCCATTTTTGCCTCGCCGTCTACGCCTCCGCCTATTTCCCTTTTTCTTTTGCCTTCATATTATTAATATTATCTATCTCGGTGATTATTATTTGCATGGCATGGCAGTTCGTTTTTTGAACCGGGATGTATCAGATTTATGCCTTGGTAAGCCGGCGTTAAGGTCAATTCCGGAGAATGCTACCGTAGCAGAGGCTTTATTGTTGTTGAAGAGATCCGGCGAGACGCATTTAAGCTTATGGAATTGCGATCATTCTTCTTCGGTTCTAGAAAAAGCTAAAGCTGATTATGATGGATGCCATTGCGTTGGGAAGATATCTATGGTGGATTTGATTTGCTTTCTCTCTAAACAAGAGCATTTGATTGATTTTTCGAAAGCATTTGAAGTTCCGATTTCGAAGATTTTGCCTAAAGGAGATTCAATTGTGAGGCATTTGGATCCCAATTCAAGGTTTGTATTGCTCTTCCCTTGAATTTTGTTATCTAACTAATTACTTTGCAGCAGAAATTTTCGCCTAATTTTCCTTTTCCTGAATCGTTTTTCTTAGTTTTCAATGGATCTATTGCTGTTATTGGTTAGTCTTCTGAAATTGCATTAGTTCTGTTTGTTGATCAGCTTGCTCGAAGCAATAGATTACATGATTGAAGGTACTCAAAACGCGGTCATACCAATTTACAACAATGGAAGCACAGATTCAAGGAGAAAATCATCCTCTCCGAGATCTACAAATCATAATGGAGTTGAATATTGTTGGTTAACACAAGAAGATGTTGCACGTTTTCTTCTTAATTCAATTGGAGTTTTCTCTCCTATGCCCACGTTTTCGATTGAATCCCTCAACATCATTGATCACAACATTATGACAATAGGTTACCACGATCCTGCAATATCTGCTTTGGATTCGATTACTCTAGCAAATATTGAACAAACCGCGTTGGCAGTTGTGGATAATGACAACAAACTAATTGGGGAAATCTCTGCTTCAACTCTTGCATACTGTGATGAAGACGTTGCAGCAGCAATCACGACTCTTTCAGCCGGTGATCTCATGGCATACATCGACTACGGTGGTCCTCCAGAGGACTTAGTTGGATTGGTGAAAATGAGATTGCAAGAGAAAAAACTTGACCGGATGACCAAACTTATAATGGAGGAAGAATTTTCAGCATCGTCTTCATCATCTTCAGCTTGCAGTTGTTCTTCTGACGATGAATCTGGATCGAGTAGAAATGGATCAGGACGATTCTCCTCGTCAAGAAGGTCAGAAGCGATCACCTGTTATCCCGGGAGTTCATTGGTAGCTGTGTTAATTCAAGCACTTGCACATCGTGCTACTTCTGTTTGGGTCATTGATGAAGATCAAAATTTGGTTGGAGCTGTATCATTTAAAGGGATTTTGAAAGTTTTTAGGAGTATTGCTATTGCAAGGCTTAAACCTGAGACTGAAAATTTATCAACCCAAGAATAACATCACTTTGTATCCATCCCATATGTTAGTAGATTATATGTTATGAGTTTTACATGATTGAACAAAAGACCTTTTTGATGGTGATTTATAAAAAACATTGTGTTTTGATTTTTTGAAACTCATTCTTTGTGTTTCTACTCTATGGTTTGACTATCAGAAACAATTTTTCTATCTATGAGATAGTGATAAGATCTGCGTGCACTTTAACTTTTTCAAATTACAAATGCAATAAAACATGCACTAGACTCATTCATCATTTTCAAGTAGGGTTGTTCAAAATTGAATTGAAATCGATAAGCCGAACCAATAAAATAGTTATTGGTTTATAGTATTGGGTTATTGATTTAGTGATTTAGAATTTTTTTGTTATCGAGTTATTGGTTCTTCACGATTTGAAGTTCTTTCTTGACGGGTTAACCGATAACCCCATAGTAAATTAAATAATTATTAATATATCATTTTGTATATAACGTCCTCGGCTTAGAGTTTGATTTTCTACTTTTATTTTTGGTTGTCTCAAACACTGAGTTATTCTACAATGTAAATGTATTTGCTTTTGAGCAAGATGTAACTTGTGAAATCAAGTGCATGGTTTATCTGGTTTGTCACCTTATTTCTAAGTGATTTTCAATGTTTTATCTTTTTTGTTAAATCGATAACCGATAACGATAAAAAACCGATAAATCAATAACTGATTAGCCAATATCTTAATAGTTTTGCATCTCTACAAATCAAGAACCAATAAATCAACCCGATAAATTTCAAAATCGAACCGAACCGACCAATACGCAACCCTATTTTCAAGCATTCACATGCTAAGTGAAATGATATATAGTTATTAGGCATAACATATATACATATGACACCACGTAGGACGCAATCGTCATGTAGGATGTCACTTAGGACGCCCGTGTCTATTTGTTCAATTTAAACAAGTTTGAGTGTCTGCTGGTGCATACTCAAAGTTGGAGGATATAAATGTAAAATGAGGTAAAAGTAAATGACATATTTATGTATTATGCCTAGGGGTATTCATGGTTCGATTTGGATCGGTTATTGATTAAAATTAAAACCAAACCAATTTAGTCGGTCTCTTAAATTTCTAAAATCAAACCTAACCAAACGAAAAAATAACCATCAATTTGATTATTGTCAGTTTGGTTTGGTTTGCTTCAGTTTTTCTGGTTTATTTGGTTTGAAAGTAATATTTTTTTTAGGATGTACATATCTCGATAGACACAAACACTAAGTACATGAACAATATTCTACAGAAAAACTAATGTCGGTTTAGTGAATCAATTAAGCAATATTAGAGTTATCATTACACGAATAAAGTGTTTCATATAAGAGAAAGTATGACTATTTTATGTGAAGTACAATTAGGAAAAAACTAAAATAGATTTTGATGGACTTAGATTTGAGATTGTTATACTTGGAAGTGTTGGGCCTGAGAAAATGGTAAAGTTAAAGACTTAAGTTAATTACAATCTAACAAAATATTTTAAACTTATTTATGAATAATATATAAATAATTATAAAATTTATATTTCCAATTTACCGGTTCAGTTTTGTTATTTTTGGAGTTGTTCTTTAGTAAAACCAAAATCAAACTAAATAGCAGCGGTTTTCAAAATTTAAAAACCAAACCTAACCAAACTAAATCAAATATCGATTTTTCAAAATCGATTTGATTCGGATTGCGATTTGATTTGGTTGTTAACCATAACCATAAACAACCCTAATTATGCCTATTTAAAACTACTTTTCAAGTATTCTTTCAATTTTACACTTCATTAGTTAGTATTGAAATTAGTAAGTAATTAATATTTAGTTATTTTAATAATAAATTTAATAATGATTAATTAAAAAAAGATAGAAATTAAGTTCAATTTATATCAAAATCTATTTTTTTTTTAATGACATACCTCAAAAATTAAATTAATATGAAACGGAGGGAGTACCAATATAAAGAGGGACAAGTGTAAATGACTGAAATTGGCCATCTTTGCACTTCTCCCGCAAAACAGAATCGGGCACAAAACCCGACCCGACGGTTTGATAGTCAATAGTCTCTCACATTCTCCATTTCTCCTTTTTGGTAACTTCGAATAACAAATTCTCACTGTACTTCCCTTAAACGCCATTGAAGTTCCAGCAAATTCTTTTGTAGATCAACATTATTGATATCCGTCTCCGTTATGCTAAGGTGAGAATAATTCAATTGAAGTGTTTATGAATTTGTGCGTTTTTTATGGTGTGATTGGTTGAAAACCCCCTTGTTTAGATATTTTTAGAATTCATTCTTTTGTATTTGCTTGTTTTGCTAATGACTAATTTAAAGCTTTACAGTTTGAGTTTATGTTTCAATTTCATGAATATGCTATAGAGGCGAAGACAAAATTTGAAGTTTAATTGTTCGGGTTTTAGTCCTTTAGAGTTACTGGGTTTTAAATTGGTAATTTCTTAGTACAAATGTAAGGTTTGGACTGATAAGCTAGCTCCGTTCCTGATTACGAGTTATGAGTAATTGAATTTTGCTATGTTTTTACTACTTAAGAATGCGTATTCATATTGATTAATAATGTATTTGATTAAGGTTATTTTATCATAGATGAGCTGGAGAAAGAGTTTTCGTTTTTTAGCTAGACAATACAAGTGTAGATCATCAGAAAGTTTGGGGACAAATGAGCGTTGGAATGGGATTTTTGATGTTAAAAACAGTTCTTCTGTCCAATCAGAGTTACAAAGAAGATACCTATCGTCTTCGCTTAATCAAACTGGAAATCGTTGTAGAGAATTGACCTTTGAAGGAAATATGCTAGGGAGGGCTAAGCTGCCTGGATTTGTTACTGGCATTGCCCAAGGGGCAGGACCAGGTGGAATTGTTGCATCTCGACAATATGGGAAGAGGTCGGGAGATGGTCCTGATTTGAAAAGGGCTTCTTCTGTGCAGCGTTGGCTTGCTGACAAAAAGAAACAAAGATTTGGAAAAAAACAAAAAAGAAAATTGAGAAATACTGTAGACCAGAGAGGAACAACAGGTTTTGACACATTTTTCCAAGTTGGGTTCAAAAAAATGTTCTCAGGTGCCTCCATTCCTGAAGTGACACCTCACAAGAAAGTCAATCCAGTTCTCAAGCAACCACCTACAAGCCAATCTGTGACAGGTATTTTGGAGCCAACATCAGTTGAGGAGGTAGAGTTGTCAAACTCTTCTAGCATTCATAGCAAAAGAAATGTAGAATTTTATGTTCAACATATATGCCCCCAAACATGGAACTGGATTCCCAAGTTATAGCTTTAATTGGTCTTGTATCTGCAAAATGGCCAATCACTTCTGTCTTTGTTGCTTCTTTTAATTTGAATAGGTGTGCTCAGTATCTGACTAGGTTGTTTACTTCCTAACTGATGGCTCTAATGAGTAATGTGTCTACTATTGCTCATGCATTATAAGAAGTGTTTGCTCTGCAACTGGTTTTGCATTTACTTCACGGGAGATCTTTGACCCTACTCAGTGCTCTAGTCACCTTGCTCCCTTTAGAGGGACAGAATCTCGAAATCCTCATATTTTCAGCTCATTGATTATATCTTTAAAATGTTATTTTCGTGCTTAAGGAACTATGTATCTGTTTGCTTTGTCAAAGGGTTCTGAATTACTAATCATTTTAAAGTCAGTTTGGTTATTGCTTAAGTTCTTCATCTCAAATACTGGTATCCCTGGCTGTTAAGGGGAGCGCCAGAGGCTTTGCTGACCCAAAATCGCACTTCCATCAACAACCCTGGGCATATTTTAAGTTGCTTTGTCTAGGGTACGATACAGAGTCACTCTATATTTTCCTTTACAGACATGGCTGGAACGTGTCTTTTTAGTTTATGAACTCTTTATTTTAGGCTGAAAATTTCATTGTAGTTTGTTACCTTTCCTGCTTAAACATGTAGATGTATATTGCTATTGTTGTCAATCAGAAAATGTAGACTTGTTGCCTTCGTTTCTGTTTAGAGTTGGAATGTGTAAAAAGCACCGAAATTCCAACATCTTTCTTCTTTCAGGCCATGGTTGCACCTCTTCTTGCAAGATCTAACTTGCTGATAACAAGAGATATAGAGTGGGCTAATCTTATGCTTGGTTTTGAGCAAGTACGTTTGTGGCTTTACTAATTTATTCTTATGAACAACATTATTGGTATTGCAATTATTATTTTGTATCTATTTGCTTGGTCAAAGGGTTCTAGATTACTAATCTTTTAAAGTCATTTGGGTGGCTGCTCAAGTTCTTCATGCTGTCATATGTGGCTGTTGAATGAGCACTAGAGGCTTTGCGGAACCAAAGTCACACTTCCATCAACTAATTTGGGCATATGGAATGATCAATTAGAAAAAACTGAAGAACCAAAATTAGAAAAAAATCAAACCGAACCGAACTGAATTTGAAAGAAAAAATGGTTTGGTATTTGGTACACCCTTATGAATAACTGAAAACCGAAGTTCGAAAGAACCGAACACCCACCTCTACAGCTTACATTCGTTCATATGGAATTGGAGCTTAAGTTTAGGGAACTCCCTTATTCAAGTCTGATGCAATCATGTTCTCTATATTCTCTAAATTTTTGGCCCAACTGTATATTTTATCTTGTGTATTCGCTCACTCTGGGTTTCTCTCACAACTCAAACTATCAGAGCAGTATTTTTTCTTCAAGCCCATTTCTCTTCCTACTTAACCTACTCTGTGCTCTCCGGGCTCATTCTTTTGTTGAGTTCCTCTGAACTCCTCAACAATCTACACTGTTGAGTACCCAAAATACTTGAAGTGGTTGTTTGGTAGAGTGTAAAAAAATAATGCCTAATAGAATGTATTAGTAATGCTTGCATAAGTAATGTTTGTATTAGTTATGCATAAATTATTTTTTATGCATTGTTTGGTTTGATGGATTAAAAATAGTACACATTGTATAAAAACATTTATTTACAAAAATATCCACCACAATTGTGGTGAAAAAGATGTAAAAGTGCTTTTGAGGGGTAATTGAGTCTTTAACCATTTTAATGCATGCATAAATCCCTTTGCATTACTAATACCTAGAAAACAATGGTATTAGTAATACACTCTTTAATACATAATAGAGTAACTAATGCTTGCATTAATCATACATAGCATGAAAAAGTGTACCAAACAATGACAACTAATACATAAAGGTAATGCATGCATTATTTTTGTTAATGCACTCTACCAAACGACCCCGAAGAGAGAAAGAGAACCAAAATATGTACTTCAGTAGTAAACCCTAAAATTTAATTATACTCCCCTGTCCCAATTTATGTGGCATAGTTTATAATTTAACCCAAAAAGAATGTCATCTTTCCATATTTGAATCAATATAAGTTTAAAATCCCTGTTTTACTAATATGAGATGATTTATAGTCACACAAATGTCTAAGACTTGTTTTAGACTATAACTTTCAAAAGTCTATCTTTTGTTTCTCAAACTTCATGGACAGTCGAACAGTGCCACACAAATTGGGACAGAAGAACTCTTCTAGAGTTTTATTGTGGTGTTGAGATATTGGGGTTGGATGACTCTAAACATGTTCTTTTTAATCTACTTTTTCTTTGATATACTTTGACTACAGAGTTTTGTGATTGATTTTCTGTATAATTTACAGGAAAACAGATATGCAGTCATGGATGTCTGCTTCCCACAATCGGTATGTAAACTCTAATGCCTTCTAGTTCTCTCACTGCAGTTTACTGCTTGCATAGACAGTTTGATATAACAAAATTTCCCTTATTGATAAATTAGTTCTTACTTGTATATTGTCTTTCTAGCCTGTAGGTTTCATTCGTGAACAAAGTAATCTCCTTGCAAGACAGGTACTTCTGGTTCTTCGTTTTGCTATCTACTTTTGATTTGTTTGTCACATTTAACCTTTTGTTCAAAAAGTAGCTTGTATTTCTATTATTGTTTGGGTTCTCGATGAGGCTATGAAAGAATGTTTTTAACTTAATGATCCGGCAGTACTGTAGAGAAATTCAGAGGAGAGACTAATTACTTATATTTATGAACATGTATCATGCACATGGTTTTCACAGAACTTTACATCACTGACATGGTCAATCATCATCTTTATTGTAATTTTCTAGTTGATTATATGCATGTAATGCATCTTTAATCAACTATGCACTTTTTGAACATCACATACATGTCTTGATTTGTTTATATGAGATTGAGAAGTCTAAGATGGATTGGATTGGCTAAGTAGAAGTTTATTGGGAGTAAAAACCCGGAGGGTGACTCGCGACTGCATGAATTTGGAGGACAAAGAGTTGGTGTCATCAATTTAATTTCCCCTCAATGGTCAAAGATTGTAGAGGCCGAGTGATTGTTTTAGATGATTAGCATGGTTCAGTGATTTAAATGTAATTTATGTCTAGCTGATTGAATTTGCATTGGGTGCATGTGTAGCTTTATGAACCATATCCAGCTATCCCTTGGTAAAAGGAGAAGAGCATGCATTAAGTGTTGGTTGTGTTGACAAGTATAACAAGCAAATAGTCTATATAGAAATTTATGGAGTTGGCATCAATAAACTGGAGAGTGAGGGCTTCAACACTAGAGTAGTGATTGTGATTCTGCCTGTAGAAATCATGTCTGGGTATATGAAACTGCAAGTTGCATCTTGTTGGAGATGAAAATTCGATACGGGAAAGTGGCGGCATATTTATATGTTATACTGAGATCAATAAAACATGTTCGCATTTATGTAGTTGGTCTTCTTTCATGCTGGTAGAGTGGTTGACTGATCCACAGATGCATATCCACCCTCTTTTGTTGGGAAGTGTTACCAATGTCATTGAATATGTTGTAGAGAATATGATTAACGCCGGAGTAAGTGCTGAAGGCTGCAAAATAGGAGGTGACAGAAACTCTGTATGGGAGAGTGGGCTAATAGGAGTTTGAATACGAAAAGTTGATATTGAATGGTGGTGACGTATTAGGATAGATATGACACGAGGGTTCTTTTACAGTGTAGGTATTTCTCATGTTATTGGCTAGTATAATGCACTCCCCCATATATAATCATGGAGAAAGGTATCTTCACCAAATTAAAATATCCGTTGTGTGGAGAAGGAATATGATCATTAGCTACAACATCCAATAAAGAGCCACAATGTGATGTTTTTCCAGTTCATTTTCTTCGCTCCTGTTTGAATATTCTCACAGAATTCTTGAATTAAACTAGTTACGTTTGTCTTTAAGCTTTCTGGTGCAACCTACCATTCTACGTGATGTAGATTGTGGATGCAATGATTAATCTGATAAGGAGAATTTCACTCTCTGTAATTATCTGTTGAAGCACAGGCTCAGTGCAGCTTTCATTTGTAAAAAGTTTCTTATTACTTATCCCCCCAAAAAAAGGAAAGAAGAGAGAGCATCATAGATGAAAGAGAGCTTCTGAGAACCTTGCATTTTTATCAGGTTTCACAAGTGAAGCTGCATCTTGTTGCATTTATTGTCTGCTAACTAATACCGTACACTGGCAGCTAGCTGATGCTTTTTTTCTTTTATTAGTGTGCACCGGAACTTTTATAATTTTTATTATCTTTTCACCTAAATGTGTTGTTCTTTGTTGTAGTTTCTTCGTACAAGGCGCCCATTTGTGGCTTACGTAACTGACGGCCTTGGCAATGAGCTCTTTAAGGTAAGAAATTTAATACAGCGTCTTGTATTGTCCATTGAGGTATTCAATTAGCTCTAATTTCAGAATATATGTATACCCAGAATTTATAATTATCTGTCTGTACTGATCAAATAAGGTTCGGAGGCCCTTTTGGTGGATCAACAGCTCAATTTATGCAGAGATAAATGGAGAAGTATGCATTTATGCAAGCCATTCCCGTGAATTGTCAATTTTTAGGTCATATGTTCCAGTAGTTTTAAGCTCTCGTCGTAAATGTTTCCAGGAGGTTGGTGTTGTCCACAGAAGATGGCATCTCTGGAGGAGAATTTATGATCTTTACTTGGGGTAATCTCCTTTTTGCAATATTTCCACGTATTCATGTCAGTCGTAAATTATCTCTCTGTCCCTCAAATCTCTTGTTTCGAGGGGTTGTATGGTTTGAAGATTCAATTACGTGGAGTCAGTAACATGGATTTACTTAAGGAATTGTGGATTGGTTGAATAACTTTCATGGTTCATTGAATAGATTAAGGTTTTTACATGTAAACTGAAGTTAATTGTGTTCCTAAACTTAACATATTTTGATCTCACTATCTATAGTGTGAAAGAGGAAAAGTTATGTTTAGCGAGTATGGGTGGTTTGATAATATCAAGTTCTTGAAATTTACCACACCTCCTGGATTTTCTATTAAATGGAGAGATGGTCGACAATAAACTTGGAATGTCCTTATGCAACTTGTTTTTCCTACTTCCATTAAGGAAGTCAATTTCCTCATTTTTAAGGAGTTTGTTTTCCTAAGAATATGTTTTTTAAAATTTTGACCAACCAAACATAGGAAAATTGGAAAACAATTACCAAACACACCTTGGTGTAAAAGTGAGCCACTAACACTGAAGCGTTCGTTACTCTCTGCAGAAATGTAATGACTTGTGGCCGCTATAGCGTCTAAATATTTCCAAGTCTAGTATCTAAATGACTTGCTGGAAACACTTCTGACTCTTGAATGCACCCACTTTGATCCGTTGTATCAGATAAATAATGTTGTTAAATGGACTTTAGCTTATTTTATGACTTAGAACATGTTTATCACATGTTGTAGGAATAAGCAGTTTGCTGTTGTTGAAAATCCTGGCTTTTGGAATTGGACATTTACTTTGAAGGACATCGATGGGAAGGTGCTGGCTCAGATAGATCGTGATTGGAGAGGTTTTGGTTTTGAGGTGATTTTCCTTCTTCCTTTTTTTTTCCCTCTGGTTGAGTGTGCTAATTATCTCAGGATACATGAAGCAGAATGGTTCACGGTAACAGGAAAAATGCTTTATTACTTTGTTGTGAAGTATTGTGTCTACTTTCTAAGATAAATTATATTTGTCTTCTTTGGTCGGAGATACTTTACGGTCAAAGTTGTGCATTTCTTGCTGTTTCTCATGTCTTATTCTCTCACATTGTGGCATGCCAATTATAAATACTATGCGTCTCTTTTGCTGCATTATCATATTACAGTTCATCACTTTCAGTGATTACTGACAAAATATTTTTAAAAATGGGCGTCTATAGATTTGAAATGATATGCAAGCTCATGGTGGCCGGGAACACATTTCTATGATATTCTTTTTTGGTTCTGTTGAAATAATTCCTCAGTTTTCAGCAATTTTATTGCAAAGAACTAATGTTTTGTTGTTTGTGTGACAGATATTCACTGATGCTGGCCAGTATGTGATTCGGTTCGGGAATGCTGATACTAGTATTTGTCCTGTTACAGGGGTAAAGCAACTCTACTGAATCTTAAAGCCTTAATTTTTTTTTCCAATCACTCATATGTGGGAGCACCTGTTTTAACATCTTAAACCTTCATTTATTTTTCCAATTATTCATAAGTGATCCCTCACCTCCTGACCCAACCAAAAAGCAAAAAGAAAAATAAAGATTTATTAAAAAAAAAACTCCCCTATTTTGATGATGTGATGATGAGACTGGCGTGGGAAGACTCAAACTTGTCTATTGAACTTATCTTGAATAGTTTATTGGTTGTTACATGTGAAAGTGTCTTGAGAACATTTTGAGATGAGCTAGAAATGCAAGATGACATGTGTTGCGACCAGTGGCAGATGATTCACAATTGTTTTGGTTTCTTTTTCAATGTAGATTGAAGAGTTGGATGTAGCACGCCCATTAAGCCTATCAGAAAGAGCAGTAGCTGTTGCACTTGCTATATCTCTTGATAATGATTATTTCTCAAGACATGGAGGCTGGTGAGTAATTTGGTACTCCATGAATCCTGCATGTGCATAACAAAATGAACTGTTTTACCATTGCGAAGAAAAACTGCACATTTGCTGGCATGTGTATTTTTTTATTTTTTTTTGAGACCTGACACCTAACATGAAGTCAAATCTGATTTATCCTCAGGGGAATACCGCTATTTGTAGTCGGTGAATGAGATTAAATGTATACTTCACCAGAAGATGTATAGACCAACAATGTGCGAGTAATCAAGACCCTGTTTTCTCAAGATCTCTACAGTATTCTTCATTATGTTTCAGATCATCCTACTGCAAAAACTTTCTGCTCGATCAGGTATTCACTGGTTCCGCTTTCAAGAATTTGTCGATGTAGTTTGTTTGCATTCTAGACTTCGCTACACCGCTTATGATGATGGTGTTAGGATACGTTTTCACGCTGGAGTAAGCTCCCACCCTTAAGTGTTTTGATGGGCACGTTTTATGATATCGAGACATTTTAGCTAAAAGCTTTGACTTGCTGTTTACACCCTTGAACTCTATTGCTTTCCCTACTGAGAATCGACACGAAATGTTATGCTATGTCAGTATCGATTTGAAATGTATACTGGCTGAAAATTTTTAGCCCTTCCTGAACAAGTTGGAATGACACATTTAAAGGTATCTCGTGTAGCAGCATAGCTGAACTTTGTTGCCTTTTCCTCCTGTGCCATTTTAGTTTGTGAATTAATGCCCCAATCCATGAAAGAATCGTAGTTCGGGATAAGCTAGACCTCACCTTGAGTCGTATAGTAATTTCAGGATAACTTATTCCCGAATACAACAAACCAAACCGTTTGATAAAAAATAATCTTATCATAATTTATCCCATACAAATAACATTCTTATAGCAATCCTGTATTTAAATGAAGTAGATAGTCAATGTAGAAGTAATATTCATTTTTATAAATTTTTTGAAACAGTTTTACTTGGTTCTTTTGTCAAGAATGTTAGTTGACCTAAAAAAAAGAAAGAGTTAATTATCAAATTGCCTCCTTTCGAGGAAAAATCTCTATTTACCTATCTAAATCATCACATTTTCTTTGAGCTTTATATTTCAATTCATCTCTTTCTTTGTATTGAAACATATGTTGACGTTGAGTTGATTTAGACATGTCTATTATCGAATGTAAAACAAATTTTTAAGCAACTATTGTTGAGATATGTTTTAATACAAAGAAAGTGGTTGTATATAATGGCGGAGTTAGAACTTCGATCAGGAGGTGCCAAACTATAAAGAAGTAAAATCGCGTAGAAATCAAGGAGTGTCAAAAAAATATTTTTACTTTTAACTATATCGTGTAATTTTTCGACAAAGAGGTGTTTGACAGTTGCCTTGTACACGTGTGATATCAATTGGAAATAAATATTTGATCTAACTCATTATCAAGGTGTATTATTACAAAGAAAGTGATAGGTTAGATATATATATTATAAAATAAGGGATAGTTGATATATGAAATTCGTGAAACAAAGAAGAAAGATATTTTAAATATGTTTTGAGGTGAACTTTATATATTATATAGTAAAATCTCATCAAATTAATACAGGTGAGATCGTGAAATATTATTATTTTGTAAATGTATTATTTAATCGATAAAATTAATTATTATTAATTTAAAGAGTATTTTGAGATTCAATATCAAAATCATCGCATCTTACTAATTTATGAATCATATTTATTAAATTTACATAAAAAATAAATTTATAATGCAGCTCGAAAAACACTTATCATATATAGAACAATGTTATATATTTAGAGTTTTATAGCTAAGAAGAAATTGTGGATATCATCGGATTGATGGTGAAAATGAATTAGAAAAGCAACATTGATGGTGAAAATGATTTTGATATGATATTTTGGAACCAATTATGCAGAAGGAAATATTTATCGCATCTAAAATTGTAATTTTATGGTACAGTTCGAAAAGACAACATCGAAACTCTCGGATGCAATAAGAAAAGTTAGAGATGAGTTTTAACTAGATTAAAATTTTTATCCAAAAAAAAATATCAAAAATCATATTTCACTAAAATATCTTAGATATATTTGTATTTTTAAAAAATTATTAATTTATGATATTAATGAAACTATATATTCATGAAAAAAGTCTTCTGAAACTATATTATTTCATTATCTTCTTGAAATGCATAATTATTTTCATTAGCCTAGATTGAGATCTAAGAAAAATATTATTTTATAGAGGTTATTATTAAAGCTTAACTTTCTAAGACATTAAATGATACCAAGACCAAGAATTGCGGTGGGATATTTCAATTTTAATTAGATTTTAAAGTGGGTATATTAAATATTTAGAAACCAAAAAAGAAATTTTGAATTATATTTATCACAAAAAGCAATTCATATAATCAGATCGATTAAAAATAACTACAAATAATTGATATATTTTGAGATGAAACATGAGGTAATGAGTGCAATTGATTTCGAATTTCTTTCGATCAAAATTCAGATACTTGTATATTTAAAGTTATTTTTTAGTATATATACATTGTCTCTTAAATGTATATAAAGTATAATAATAAATATTGCTTTATCGAATTTTTTATGTGTTTATTTTTTTATATATATTAAATTATTTTAATAAGAATATCGACTCTTAATTAAAAACATAATTACAATATGCCTATAAATGTCATTTTCCTATTTTACTTGAGTCACGAATCTATAGAAGAGATCCTAACCTTTACAAGAAAGTAATAAAATCACGTTTACAGAGTTTAATTACACCTAACAACAAAAGAAATTAGAGTTCAATTTTTATACGTTATAATATAAGCAACTTTTGCCACAAGCAATTTAATATCTTTTTTAAAAAAATTAAATTATGATGAATTGATAAATCAGGAAAAAGAAATAAATTTGTGACTATTATATATGCTCTGATTGCATAAGTTGATAATCTATTTTTTGAAACTTTAAATATCACCTGAATTATTTTAATAAGAATATCGACTCTTGATTAACAATATAATTTAATTAAGTATTTATTTAATTAAATTATCTTTATTAAAGATAATTTAACAATATAAATCGATCGATCTTCACTTTATCTTGATTTTCAATTTTTTAAAAATATTTATTATAATGTGAATAAAAATGACATGTTACATTCTTAAATCGGTAACTAATTTTCTGCTAATTAAATTTCTTCCATTTCTCGAGATTAACGAAAAAATATAAAAATATTCACATGTTATCTATTATCTATCGACTATTAATATTTCAATTAATTTGAACAATGATTATTTGATAATAAAAAGGATAAACTCAGATTATTTTTCTTAAGTTGCTAAAGTTGATTAAGAAAAAAACATAATAAAATATACTCAGACAACATTATTTTACAAAAAAAAAAAAAAAAACTGTTCCAACCACAAAGCAAAAACATAATTACTATCATGTCATCATCAATCTAGTTCCTCAATTAATAAAAAAAAAAAACTCTTTTTATATTTATTTTTTTGTGAAGTAGAAAATAAATCCAAATCCATAAATAAATTTCTATATAAATTGATTTTTGTTTCCAACCCTCAACATCATTTCCAAGAATCCAAGAGAAAATAAATCAAAGGAAACAAAAAAAAATAAAAAATGGAGCCATCAGCAAAATCAATTCCAATCAAAGATCTTTTAGATGCACCACTTGATGTTATCGATTTTAAAATTACAGAGGTTTCCCCTCATAAAATTTTCGGTTACTTTTCAGTGACTGAAAAATGTTGCAACCCTTTTGAGGTGTTGCATGGTGGAGTCTCGGCTCTAACAGCCGAGTCTCTGGCTAGCATAGGCGCCTACGTGGCGTCCGGATTTGATAGGGTGGCTGGGGTCCACCTCAGCATCCACCACCTAAGAAGTGCAAATATTGGTGAAATTGTATATGCTGAGGCTAAACCTCTCAATGTTGGAAAATCAATTCATGTTTGGGAAGTGAATTTGTGGAAAAATAATTCCTTAATTTTAGGGGAAAGAATTTTGATTTCTTCATCAAGAGTTACTATCAAGACAAACATGCCTCTACCAAAAAATGTCAAAGAAGCTGCTATGAATATAAAGAAGCATGCCAAGTTATAATTAGGTCTCGATAACGAATTAAGTTCAATCGATCTTGTTATAGAGTTTATGTTGATTTGATAGAGTGGAATCAAATTCAGTTAAGCTTGCAATAAAGTTTGAGTCAATTGAGTTTGTAATAAAGTTTAAGTTTGAATTCATCTAGTCAAGTCGAATTCAATCAAGTGAGTTGAGTCAAGTAAGCTTTGCTAGTTGTGAATTAGAAACTTTTAGTGTTTGTTTGATTATTTTAAATTATCTAATTATCTGATCGATATAAAATTTAATACAATTTCTTACTTTATCTTAAAGATCATAAATTATATATATAAAAAAAATTGTTTTACATGAGATATGAATTTTATATATCAAATAGCTCGCAAATCGAATAGAAGATGTAAACCTTGTTATACGTAAGTTAAGTTTGGTGCATCTAATTCGATTAAGAGATGTTGATAAGGGAAATCAATATTAACCTTATTTGTTGAACAACACATATAATACCATTTCAGTTAATCTTAGACTTTATGAATATGAAAAGAAAATTAGTTGTCTAAAAATAAAGCAATTTACTTATTTCAACAAAAAAAAAATTTAACTTTATTTTTGTTGGCTAAACAAAAGTCATCTTTTAATTTTATTTTTGTTGATTGCCTACATACTTAGAAAGGCAATTCAACAATTTTATGAGCAATTTGCATTTGCAATTGTAGTCCCCCCCCCCCCCCCCCCCCACACACACACATTCTAAAGCAACTGTTGTCTTTCAATTGTAGCCACATTTGGGCTTTCTTCATGAGAACATGACTTTAAAGTTTAAATATAAAGGAAAAACACTTTGGTCACTTTTTTATGGCTATTTTTGCAAGTAAATGTTTATTTTCAGGAAAATCCACAAATACTCCTCAACTCATGTTCGAAATTTTAGAAACACACTTATACTATACTAATGTCCCATTACCTCCCTGAACTTATTTTATAAGTAATTTTCTACCCCTTTTCGATCTACGTGGCATTACATTGAAAAAAGAAGTCAATCAGTGTTGATCTTACAAGATAGTGTCACGTAGGCTGAAAAGTGATCAAAAATTATTATTAAAATAAGTTTATGGAGGTAATAAAACTTTAGTATAGTATAAGTGTGTCTATGAAATTTCAAACATAAATTATGGGAGTATTTATGCATTATCACTTTATTTCCCTTCTTGAACTTATGTGAGAATTCGCACTTTTTGGATGACACTTTCTTGAATCCCTATATTTGGTTTAAAAATTCGAAATTAATTATGCAAAAAAAAAAAAAAACACGCAAAACTATATATGTAACAAAATTCATTAACAAACTATTCTCTTCATCCGAAATTGTTTGTTATGGTTTCCAATTTTAAAGTCAAATTATAAAAATTTTGACTAACATTTCAAGATGTATTTTTTCATCATATTAACATGCAAAAAATTGTAATTTATAGTACTTTTCATGTACTTTTAGAATATCTAATTTTTTTGTTTAAAATATCGAATTAATGTGATCTAATTAATTTTTAAAAATTAATCAAATTAACTTTCGATAAGCGTAAAATGACAAACTTTCGATGCACATTATGTTTGTTCCATTCAAATCATAGTATTCAACTCGAGGATTGTATGTGTGTGTGTGTGTATATATATATATATATATATATATTTTATTTTTTTTTGAAATATTCTCTCCCTTGATTTTCTCCCTTTTGTTATTAAATAATTATATTCTTTAAATAAAAATAAATAATAAAAACATAAATAAGATACATAACAAATTAAAATTTGACACTTTTACTAAATATTAAAAGTATTGCTAATGAGCTCTCTTAAATGTTAAAATATTGACATTTTGAAAAATTTTCCATAATAAAAAAGATAAATTAAAATTATTATTTTTTAATTTGCTAAAGTTGACTAGTAAAAAAAATAATATGTATTTTTATCCTTTTATTTCATCTTTATCCATTTCTTCATATAAAAACATAATAAGATATACACATAAGTTGACTCAGAAAAAAAAAAAAAAAAAAAAAAAGTTGACTCAGACAAATCTTTTTTTATCTCTTTTTTTAAAAGTAGAAAACAAATCCAAACCGAAAAAAAAAATTCTATATAAATTCATTTTTTGGTTCCAATTTCCCAACATCATTTCCAAGAATTCCAGAGAAAATCAAAGGAAGTAAAAAAAAAAAAGATAAGAAAAAAGGAAAAAAATGGAGCAATTAACAAAATCAATTCCAATGAAAGAGATTTTAGATGCACCACTCGATGTTATCGGTTTTAAAATTTCAGAGATTTCTCCTCAGAAAATTTTCGGTTACTTTTTGGTGGTTAAAAAATGTTGCAACCCTTTTAATGTGTTGCATGGTGGAGTCTCGGCTCTAGTAGCTGAATCTCTGGCTAGTATGGGCGCCCACGTGGCGTCCGGGTTCGAAAGGGTGGCTGGGGTCCACCTCAGCATCCACCACCTAAGAAGTGCAAATCTTGGTGAAATTGTATATGCTGAGGCTAAACCTCTCAATGTTGGAAAATCAATTCATGTTTGGGAAGTGAATTTGTGGAAAAATGATTCTTTAATTTTAGGGGAAAGAATTTTGATTTCTACATCAAGAGTTACTATCAAGACAAACATGCCTCTACCAAAAAATGTCAAAGATGCTGATGTGATTATCAAGAAGTATGCCAAGTTATAATTAGGTCTCAATAAGAGTCGAGTTCAATCAAGCTTATAGTAGAGTTTATGTTGATTTCAGTGGTATCAAATTTTCATACTAATTTTTAAGAAAATTCCATGTAATTCATCCTTTTATTATAGTAAAAGCAGAGGCGAATTTAGAGCATGTACATTATGTTTGTTCAATTCAAACATAGTATTCGACTCGAGGATTGTACATACTTAACTTATACCAAAAAAAATAATTAAAGTATCTACATTTAATAAGATTCATCGAATTCCTAAAAACTTAAATATTAATTAACAAAAAAAAAACTCGAAACTATATATGTAATGAAATTAATTAACAGACCGTAAAGCATAGACAAATTCAAGATATGTGATATTTGTTCAATGCAAAAGGAATTTAAAAGATCATACTTATGATCAAACTCACTCAGCGATTCTAAATTTTGAATTCGACTTTTTAAAAAAAGGAGTTAATATTGCCTAGTGTGTATGGTTAGGTAAGGCTAGAGAAGAAAATAAGAAGTGCAAATAAAATTTAAAAAATTGTTCCAACATTCATAAAATCATTGTATTCCATATTCTAAAAAGTTGACTAATTTAAGTCAAAATAAAACTGTTTTTCCAGAATTTTGACTAGTATTATTTGATTATTTTAGTTTCATACCTCAAAGGTGTGCGAGTTTATTATTTGAATAATCATTAATTATTTATCTTAGTAAAATTCAACATAATTATTAACATACACAATTAACTCTCTTATATCCAATCTACTAACAATTCCTACATAATTATATAGACAAGTTACTAAATAATATACAAATACTTCTCTTATATCCAATCTACTAACAATTACTACATAATTACTATTTTTTTCAATTTGTTATGACGATATTTTTGACTTATTGAAAGTTAACTTTGACTAATTTTCAAAATTGCATTTGATCTATATTTTATTAGCTAGATATTCAAGAACCATAAGTTTGAAAAGTATAAATAATTTGGCGGCTAAACATATTAGATTTTTATCCACTAGATCAAAAATAATTATTAGTGGTATTAATTCTTAATTACTGTTAAATATGTATTTTTAGCGACAATTAACATTTCTTTTAGATGTTCCTATGTGAAAATTCATCAGGATACCACACAACAAATCCATTTCCCTCTTCATTCCATGAAATTACCTTTATTATTATTTTTTCTAATATTATCTTCTTTCTCAGCCTCCGCCTCCATCTCCACCTCCACCTCTAAAAGTTCGTAAGTCTTTAGCAAGAATGGCGCCGGACACTTAGTTCTCGACGGGACGACCGTCGAGTCGTCTTCTGGCGCCATTCCATTTGCTGTTGTTGCCATGGACTATAGAGGATATTATTGGTTTCTTTTCTTTGATGGATAATTTTTGGTGCACATTTTTCTTCTATTTATAATACTCCCTTATATGTCTTAGTTAATTATGTGATGATGTTTAACTGAATATTAATTGTTAAGTCATTTTTAAAAGTTTTTTGGAGTTTTAGGATAACTTGTAGTCGCTATAATCTTTGTCACATTTTCTGTCCTTCGGATTAGCACTTTATGTGCACTAGATAAACCTCCCACCGTGCAATAGCATGCAAACCACACATGGAATGTAAATCACACGAGGCAAGTCATACGCGACAGAATCTACTCAAAAGATATTGAGGGGAAATTGATCCCGGGTCATCCGTGCGGATAACCACCCTCCAAACCAACTGAGTCATCTCGAAGTACATTATATTTTAAAGTTATAAGTTCATATTTTGTTAGTATTTTGTTTTAACTTTTATATTTAAGTTTATATTTTCCATAGTTCAGATGATCTCAATATTAAAATATTGTTTCGCCCTTAAAAGAAAAGTATATCTCATATAAAATAGGATAGAAAAAATATATTGCATCCTCTTAAAAAGTGATACACTTTTTTATCAATTAATATGACTTGTTTTTTTATATATATCAATTAATATGACTTGTTTTTTTCATATAGTTAGTCTAAAAAAGAATGACATTTCTATAGTAAGTACTTTCTCTGTCCATTCTTATTTGTCATGTTGCATTATTTGAAAGTCAATTTGATTATTTTTAAAGTTAAATTAGATTACATTAATTTGATATTTTAAACAAAAAAATTAGATGTTCAAAAACTATATGAAAAGTACTATAAATTGCAAATTTTTGCATATCAATATGATGAAAAATACATATTAAAATGTTAGTAAAAATTCTTATAGTTTGACTCAAAATAGAAACCATAGTGAACGGAGGGAGTAACAAATTAATTTTAAAATATCTATTTTATCGTTAATGAATGATTAATAGCTACACAAATCTCTATTATTTCATTTTAGACCACAAGTTTTAAATTTTTTAAATTTTATAAATTTAAATCGAATTAAACTACCTTACGTTAGAACTAACTTGATAAGAATTCCTTCAGAGTCACAGAATATCGTGAATTTTGGTGGTGGTGCATCACCACTTTTGCCTCAGTTAATTTTTAAAGAAGTTGTTGGCCTTTTAACATAGTCTAGTCTATAATATTCTGTACATGCACTTATCAATCGATAATCAATCGATAAGAAAGTAACGAGTTTAGTTGAATTTGCACATCTAGTGCTTCAAATTAATATATATATATATATATATCAACCCTAGAATCTTAGCATATGTATTTGTTCAATGAACCCAAACCATATTTTATTTGGTCAAATTTTTTAAAAGACAAAAGTATTTGTCTTTTTTTAAGAATTAATAATATTATCCACTCAGGTTTAAACTAAAAATAGTTGGCTAATATATAATAGAACATATGCATAATCCATCCATAATATTTGCATAATCATCTATAATCTATGTTATTTTTATAATAGTAGCATAAATTTGACAACAATATAATTAGTATAGTCTTATAGATGAAGTCTGAAAAGAGTAGAGTATATGCAGATTTTATCTCTACCTTGACAGATAGAGAGGTTGTTTCTGGTAGACCCCTGGCCAATAACATTTCAAATTGATTTGTCAAACACAAATTGCTTCTCTCGAAAATTACTTATAACAACACACCAAAAAAAACTTATCACAACACAACAGACATCAGTATAAAGGAAATTGAATTTCATCTTTGCTTCATAATCAACATTTCTATGAGAAGAAACAGTACATGAAGCTAGTGATTAGAGAAGGCAATTTGCAGTGTAAAATTGCTATGACAATACATACTAAGACTCCAATATATACAACAAAAAATTAAACAAAAAATTGACACTTTGTAAAGAATCTTATGAAGAACTTGAATACTGACCTTTTTTTTTTTTTGTGGAAACAACAGCTAGAACATTCATCTTTCACAGTTCCTAACCCCGCGATTTGATATACTGAAAACAGGGAAGGAAAATAAAATAATTTGTGCTCACATCAAAATTTTCAATTGAAATTAGGATCTCTATTTCCAGCAATGACTTTTCTATGACGCTTGGATTTCCTCTCTCTCCCACGCTTCGTGGGAATCTTTTTGATTGGAGTGGTTATGACAGTTGACGTTGGAACAAATGGTGAGGTATGCCGGGTTTCAAGAATTACAGGAGGTGGAGGATGAACGAGTATACTTGCACGAGGTGGAGTCAGGCGCCCAAGAATGTCTCTGTGATACCCCTGCAGATGGCAAAAGAAAATGACAGATGATTATTATCTAGCATTTAACAGAGAGTACAGCTCGTTGCGACTGAAATAAGCATTTACATAGTTTGGTATACAGCATGCAGGAAGTACATGGAAAAAAGCTCATCTTGACAAGTAGCTTTTACTATAAATTCATCTAATTCAATAATGTGGAACGGTGATAGCAATTACGTATTGCCTGTTGTTCTACTTGAATCATATCAGGCGCAAGCATTAGCATAAAATGAACTTTTTGCGTGAATCTTCAAGTGATCAAGTGCATGAAGGCTGTTTTGAACTGAAAGTCCAGATGGTAAAAGATATGAAGATCACCTGAATCACAAAGTTACGCCGTTCGCAGTCTAAGAACATATTCACAGTCCAATTTGTCTTTGACATGATCTTATCTCTTACAATGGCAAAGCTTATTTGGTCCCTTGGAGTAAAACGGTCCACTTCATTAAACCAAAGACAAGTAAAGAGATTGGAGATCGGAATGTGCTCCCTTATTATTACACATCCCTCAGGGACATCTGCATATGAATAGTATGTTAAAATGGTTATCAAACTGAAATCGGTGGCTACATTAAGCTGGTGAGAGGGGAATAACAAGAAGAACGTAACAAAGATGAGAAAAAAGATAATCACACACTTACCACTTGTAATAGGAAGTTTAGCCCGGGAATACGGAGCAAGTCCTTCCTTTTTATAGAATTCAACCTGGAAGTCGATGGAAGCATTATCAAACTTCGCAGCTGCCTTATTAGCTTCTGCTTCTACAAAAACATCAAAACGCTTGTAGTGCCTTGATATAGCAAAGCTTGCATTTTTTCTCCACAAGAACCTGTCATTGAAATACTTCAGCAAATCAACTTGTGAAGAACAGTAAAAGCAAATCGCTATCAACAAGCCAACATGCAACATTTCTGAACTTTTATGACCATTAAGCTGAAGGAATTCCCTTACAATAGTTATCACTGATAAATAGGTCAAAGCTGGCCCATTCACACTCTGGGCATTACACACTGTCATACAACAATGAGCTATGTTCATGCACGAGTTACTCATATTTGTAAGGTGTTGTAGATTGAAAAGTTCTTCTTGGAGGACCTCAAATATTTGGTATAAAGGGTCACACTAACAATTCTAAGAGTTCCCAAATATGGGGCAGTAACAACCATCTCCAATAATGTAGACTCCACCGGCATCTATATTCTTCTTTTTCTGTTGACATGTTGCTTAAGCAGGCGAAGGCTACACTAGCAAAACCATTTTTTTTCATAAAAAACATGCAAATGCTACTTCGAATAAGAACCACCCAGTCCGGGCCAGCACAAGATGCTTTATATTCTTCTTATGTCAACTTTGGTTAGACAACTTTAGGGAACACGTCCCAAAACTTGCGGGAAACATGATTCTGTTTTTATTTCTTTCTAAAAAGGAACATAACTTATATCTACTAGAAGGCCATATACACAGATGTATCAGTATCACTTAAGTATAAAGGAGAAACCCGGTGTCTTTAGTCAAGAGACTGAAGCCAACCATAGAAGGGGGAATGGAGGCCAACTATGATTTTTTTGTTTTGCATATAGGGCAAGTGGAATGGGAATAAGATGTACCTTTCAAGTATTTGATATGGATCCACGACAAGCTCAAGTTTTCCATCAATCCATAGAGAATAACGAGCATTAGGAAAAAGCCTGTGGAGTAGAAGCTTTGGGACCTGCAGTGGCAACAAACATATGTCAAAGAGTCTTCTATACAATCACTCAGCTAAACATGTGAATGATTTGTTTTTCACACAGTAAATTTGCTATCCAAAACAGATAACTGTATCATGATCATATACACAGCACCGCAAAATACTGATTGTACCAAATAGCTAAAAATGGGACAGATATACAAAAACAACAGCAAGTTCCAAATGAAAGGCAGTGAAAAGCAGGATAGATTTGTTACTCTAATCCAAGTAGAAATGCACAAAGCTTCCCTACTAGAAGACTGACATGCAGATACAAACAAGACGAAAGAATCCCCTATCGAATGAAGAATGGATATAAAAGAACTTGTGGAGTCCAGGATAAGAGTTGCGCTCAAACACCGAATTTGGTTGGGGAAGAGTATTAGTGATCCTGCTTCTCTTCACATTAAGCAGAGAAGGTAATTCCTAATGCAGAGATAAAGAAAAGACTACCGTAATATTTATCTTTCTTTTTAGTAGTGCCAAGAAGTGATATAATACAGAATACAAAGACAAGTAGGAACTTACACTTCCAGAATTGTAGATCAAAACTATGATAAACGAGGAAACGTTTAGATTGCTAAAATAACTTATTAAATCATTATATAGTCTCTTTCTCCATAATGTAATGAAAACTAGGAAAGAAAATAGAAAAGATATCAATATCATAAAGGCACAGCGAAAGCAAAAGCTAAAATGTCTTCTGTATCTAGAATATGAATAGTATGTGCATCAAATAAGAATTTGAGAAAACCTTGAAGACAAATGCACTTTGTGCATGCTCACTACAGTAGATAATGAACTCTAGATATTTCCATATATAGACCCATCTAGAATTGAACCAAGAGACTGTTCAGATTTTTCTTTTTTTTTTAGGAAGGTAACAAAAAAGCCCAAGAGCCTTTTCAGACTGCCAACTTCAAGATCTCGAATGCAAAAGTTTACATTTAAGCAGAAATTGGATAAGGATTCAAACTTCACATCTAAGTAGGAAAAGATATCGGCTATCCCATGGACATAGCATTGGCTAAAGGATAAGGAGGTAGAACCGTAGAAGAGATGCACTTTTTAGAAAGCTTGAATTACAGGAATTCATCCTTCATATAATTATGTTCAGAGATGTTTATAGAAACAAATTGTATGCAAAAAGCAGTTCAGTTAACTAGATTGTAGTTGCAAATGTGCAATGAATTCTTCTAATAACCATAACTCTGCCATGACGAGTTCAAGGTTATTGTGAACTCCCACTTCCTTTTAATTGAATCCATTCTCTTCAAAGTATTTTTTAAAAATAAACATTTAATATGATTGTATACATTTATTTTGAGCAACTCAGAGAAAAGGTCTTAATACTTGACTGCATAGATGTAGAAGGTTTAAGAACTCCAGCAGTTATCCACTCCTAATGTCGTTACTTTGCCATCTATTTGACAAAAAAAGTTTGAATGCATCCATATATACACACCCTGTGTTGGTTATGCGTGCAAAAATCAAACTCTTATTAAATAGGCAATGTAACATTATGAACATTTACCTTTCCATTTCGCCTTGGATCACCATAAGGTAGGTTATGAACAACAACAATTCTCCATAAACCAATTCTCATGCTACTGTTCAGCTCACTTGAATTTCTCAAAAATGCTTCTGTTTGCTCATCCACGAACATATAGAAGCAGGCATTTTTCTTTGCATATTCACTGGTATTCTTTGGTTGCCGTATCAAATCAAAAGCCCCTTATCAAGAATATATTTGTTAAAACTTAAAACTACAGTCCACCAGATACAAGATGAAAATGTAACAATGAGTTAACTGAAAGATCAATACCAAATATTGCAGATGCCACCACGACACCTTGACAAGATTCCATCTCAAGAAGGTCAGAATCATCAATGTCAAAACCTGTCTGATGTCCAGGCCTGACTCCTCTGACAAAACTGTCAATTGGATGTGGAATGGAAAATATAAAATATGGTAAAATAGAGGATCTTGTGAAAATTGCAGTAATCTTTATCAAGTAGAGATAATATCATACCCACAATGCACCCTCATGGACTCTCTTATGTCATAAGAATCAATCCTCTGAAACAGCGAAGGATATCCGCCGAAATTTGAACCTCCAAAATCGGCTTTACTCTGATTTTCTTCATGGATGTAAGTCAAATTGCTAACACCAGGAGAAAAGGATGGTGCATCAGACATTAATGCAATAGCTTGTTCAACAGGAAGGTAGCACACCGGACATGCTGAAAAACAAAAGAAAAAGAAAACTGAGGTTCAGCATTTAGTACTCATATTTCTGACCTTCAATCTATTCAAAGGAGAAAAATTTCAGGGTATTACGAGACTTTTAAACTTACGCCGTGGTCCAGTCCTCTTCTTATCTGCTGGCGGGGGTGGCAACGTGAAGCCTTCACATGGATTTCCAGGGGGAAGAGTGTATCCTTTGAAATATACAGGAGGAAGAAGAGGGGGAGGAGGAGGAGGAGGAGGAGGAGGTTGCACAATTGACACACTTCGGCCAACATTATTTTTTTGTATAGACTCAATACCGCTAAAAATATATTTATGTACAGTTTCTGGAGCAAACATCCTATTACTTTGTTCTGCGGCAACTTCACCTGAAAATGAGTTGAAAACTTGGTCATTGCAGAAGGCAGAAAAGCAGATTTGAGGGATGAAAATCTAGGAAATGTACAAGCACCAACATATGGAACGGCCGAATCAAAAGCATTCATTTAATAACAGAAGCAGAATTGAATTATACCGGTGTTCATTGAGAATCTTCAGTGAAAACTAGCCAAAATCAGGAAAATTTCCTCATTAAAAAAATGTCGGAAATACAAACAAATGCAAGGCAACCAATTAATATTTACCAAAACTAACCAGATAACAACACATAAGAGCCTATCAAAAGCTCATATGACATTAACTCAAAGAAATGACAACAAACTATAGCTAAAGCTCTGGTTTGCATAAAGATTTGACATGATCTAGAATGGAATTATGGATACTACACCACTTTAAACTAAAAGTTGGAGCCAAAAGTCCTAACAATGTGACACATCTCAAAATAAGTGACAAATGTACAGAAGTGTAGAGACCAAACCTTTGCCAACATACAAGACCCACAGAAAAGCTGCAGCAGAAACAACACAGAGTAGCAACATCCCAACATTCTTTCGAGGGGCGAATTTGCAGATCCAGAGAAACAATCCCTCTTTCTCCTTAAACAATTTTGGGGGTTTTCTTGGAATAGGGGATGTTGTTTGGATTGGTGATGAACTATTCTGAAATAGTTGTTGTTGCAAAGAACCATAACTTCCTGAAGAACGAAGACCCAATGACCCTGTAGTCATTGTTGTCCCCTCAATCCTAAAACTTCACCTCTCATTGCCCCCCTCCACTCATCCACATCAAAAAAGTTTCACTTTATTTCTTAAAGTTTGAATCTTTTCACTAAATTTCACATTCTAATTTGGAACAATTCAACAAAATCAGCTCAAAAACTCCAGAAAACTTCTCACTACACGAATCTTGTAATGCCAATCTAATAAAAGATGCTCCAAAGTTGAATCTTTTCACTAAATTTACCTCCAAATTTCAAACACTCGAACAAAATCAGCTCAAATACACCAGAAACTTCTCCGCACTAAACGAATCTGGCAATGCCAATCTAATAAAAAAGAAAGGCACCAAATTTTCCTCCAAATTTGAAAACACTTTAAACAAAATCAGCTCAAAAAACACCAGAAACCTTTCACTGCATGAAACTAGTAATGCCAATCTACTATGAAAATGCTCCAAATTTTGAACACTTACCACACCGAATCTAGCAACGCCAATCAAATACAAATGCACCAAATTCACCTCCAAATTTCCAACAACCAACAATATCAGCTCAAAACACCAGAAACTTCTCCTCACTACACGAATCTCGTAATGTCAATCTAATTTTAAAAAATGCACTAAATTCACCTCCAAAACTCCAAACACTTCAACAAAATCAGCTCAAAACAAATCTGGCAATGCCAATCTATTTTTTCAAAAAATTCACCAAGAAAAAGGATACCCAATTAACCAAAACGATCTATAGAGTTACAATCAATCCCCTCCTGCTTACTTATCGATCTACTAACAACAACCCACTTCACCAAAACTATCAATACAAACTCTTAAATACTAAAAAATACAAAGCAAGTTAAGATGAAGAATTTGCTTCTTCTTCATCTCAAATACAAAACAACCCAAAACCAGAAACATTACAAACTATATATACATACATACAATTCAACCCAACCACTCAAAATTGGTTTTTTTAAAACAAACTTTAATATACAAAATTGCAATAGCAATAAATTACAAATGACTCTGAAATTGAGAAATGATTTCTAGGGTTAAGTGAAACCTATCAAATCTCAGATCACAGTTTACCAGTAATTAATATATTTTTTTTCATATTTTCCATTTTTATTGAAGATATTTTCTGCAAATTTTAGTGTTATTTATACTGTTCTATATATATAATTGATGAGTGCTCTCATGCGCCATGTGCGCGTGATAACGCGATGGACAGCTTGTTTTTGGCCACTAAAATAAATAATATATCATCAAAACTAGAACTTAACGTTAACTGGCAAGTAAGCATATTAATTTATCGTTAGTTGATAACTAAATATTTTTATTTTTTTTATTGTGTCTCGTGAACATAAAATATTGATGTGACGCGTAACTTTTAAAAGTATGTAGAGATCATTTTGTAAGTTGATATTCAATTGATACAGTAAAAATGAGTTGAGGAGCTTGAGATGTCAGATGTCTAGACATGCATATTTAAATTTAAAATATTTACTTGTCCGTTGAGTGTCAGTTTATGTATTATGCTTAAATACAATATTTATTTTAATTATAACTACTTAAATTTTATTATATTGTATTAATAAATGGGACCATAAATGTACTATAAATGAAAAATATTTATCATTTATAGCAATAACATTTTTCACACTTGATCACTTTTAATACATTTATAATATACTTTTAATTCATATTACAAAGAACAATTTATTATTCATATGTAATACAAGTTTTATTGATAAATAATACATTATCACACATTTTAATTAATACACTCATAATACAATGTGTCAACTTCTTACCAAACAAACATAATATATTTTTAAAAACAATTATTATACATATATATTGCGTACTTAATTTACTTTTAATGCAAATTGTAGATTTAACATATAATTGCTATAAATGATAATAAAATCAATAATTATTTATCAAAAGACATTCATCCAAATAATTTTTCCTTAATAAGTTATCATTATGTATTGATATTTTATGCAACGATTGATTTAATATAATTGTAACGTTACTTCACTTTTTTTTCCTCATCTAGTCTTTACTTACTATTTAGAGTGAAAAATCATATTTTATTATTTAAGATTAAAAAAATTTACGATAAGCTCAATATTTTACCTTCATTTCAATAGATTCATCTTTCATATTATGTAATAAAAAGTAAAACAATATAATATATTGAAATGTTGTACTTGTATTTATTAAACAATAATTTAGGATATATAATTTTGTAACAACCAAACCAAACAAGGTATAAAGGGCGGAGTGATTAACGATTTTGACATTGTTGTTAACATAATTAAGTGTTGTTAGGTGACAATTAGCTTATTAATCACGTAATTAACGATGTTTTTTTCATTCATACTTTATTTAACTTGTAAGTTTAGCTTGTCATGGAGTTAAAGGTATTTATAATTAATTTCAATTCCTATTTAAATTTGTATTTATTTATTTCTAAATATTTAATTTTTAACATTTAAACTTGAATAATTTCAACTATTTTTAATCGGTTAAGTCAAATGTGACTCTAAGTTAATCTCTTTATGAATAACTAGTGGCAAGTGTTTCTTCTTTTTTTTAATAGATATTATAAGATGGAAATTAAGATTAATAATATCAATGACAGGTAAAAACGCAAAATAATAAAACTACTATATTTGACATCATCAATAATTTCAATAATTTTAATTAACTAGGATATGTCTGCTTCGCAAATATTTTGTTTGAGCTGAACGTTTATCGAAAATAATTTTTTTATCCCACAAAGGTAACAACAAATTCTGGGCGTATCCTACCATTTTCAAACTTTATTTGTGAAATTACATTAGATACATTATTATTATTATTATTGTAAAGATATATCTACCAAATAAACCAAATATTTACTCCTCAAAAAAAATATTTAATCCAAAGTGAAAATACACACATCTAACTATGACCAATAAATAAAATGTGTATTATTAACTATATCTTATATTCATTAATTTGACGGACGTCTTATAAATATATAATTTTACATATCTTCAAAATGTGACCATAAATTAGCAAGGCCTAAAATAGGAAAAAGTCACCAAATCTTTCAATATGTGAGATGTGCCCACATATTAATGAAAAATATCATTATTATCAATATTATAGAAGGAAAGTAAAGAAGGTAGAAAAAATGGACCAAATAATTATTATTCATAAAAGGAAACAAATAAATTAATATGAAGAGAAAAAGTTTGTCCTTTTTAAGGGTCCCAAAAATGAACAATAAATAAAAGTGACTTTTATTTTTTTTAAATTAGTCGAAATAAAGCATAAGGATCATTTTGTTAGAGAATAGTCTTAAAATTAATTTTTTTGTTGGTATGTTTTTCAGTTAACGAAAAATAAAATTTTGTTATTAAATATCTCACATTATCCCACTAAAATAAATGATATAATTTATTTTAGTCAAATAATTTTTGTCATTGTATTTGGTCATTTATAGATCTTTCCATTTCTATGAAAGTATTTTTCGAAATCAATATAATGCAATAAAGTCATTGTCTGTATGTAAAGTTTTCAAACAAACAATGTGGACATTTTGAAGAAAAAGGAAATACAATTTATATTCCTACTAACAATTTAAATATAAAAAATTAATCCTATAAAAAAGATTATTTTATTTTTTATATATCTTTCCTTTTAAAGATTTTTTTTATTTTATAACTCTCGTATTTTATTCGATTTTCACTTAATTAGCCTGAAAACTATGTTTTCTTTTTTATTCTTTTCATTTCATGAGGATAAAAAAAGATGTATCATAGTTTTACGGACTATGATATCATTCAGCTTTAAGTTATTGAGTAATAATTTTATATAAAAAGACTCGTAAGTCAAAATTTAGTATAATACGTTAGTAAATAGCTGAATATTATCGATGGAATAATGTCGGGGGCTAACCTCTTCCTATCTTTTTTCCTTATTAATATTATTATATAGTAGTCACATATATATCGTCTTATTTTTTGATTTGTATTGGCATAATATATAAATATGTTTTTTAACTTGGTTTCGAATTACAATTATATTTTTTTAATTTTGGGTGTGCACAAGTAGACACTTAAACTTGTATAAAGTTTAACAAATAAACACACAATGTCCTACATGTCATTTTTTGTCCTACGTGGTGTTCTACGTATATTTTTGTCATGTAGGACTCATGTGTTATTTATTTAAAAGTTGGATAGTTAAAGTATTTGTTTGTGCATTATGAAAACTGAAGATCAAAGTTAAAATTTGAAGTTAAGTTTAGAGTTTAATATATGTATTATGCCATTTGTATTACTATATATTTTGTATCTTGTTATTATATTATTTTTCTTGTAATTTTACTTTGAAAATATTTCCTTTTCCTCAATGAACCCTCAGTTAATAGCATATTTTGCCTAATAAAGATAAGATATGCATTACTACATACATATGTTTTACATATTTTTTTAATCTCTATTTATAAGATACATTAGATATATTATTGTTATTAATAGGTTTGTATCTTCAAAAATGTCAAAGGAATCTAGAAAATAGACATCATAATATAAAATAATTTTTCATTTTGCCAGCACAAAGAATTGGAAAATAAACAAATATGTTTGGTGGACAGCCAGATTCAAGTTTATTTTGACCTCTTGAAATATAAAAACAAAAATAATAATAATCATTATTTCTAATTACTAAGTTTTTAGGACAAATGTCTATTTTTGCACTGTATAATATTCTCTGAAAAATATGAGTCATGATGTATACATTTTAACAAAGAAAATGTAAAGTATTAAAACAATTTATTTATCATTAAAGAACATTAGAAGAATTGATTTATTTCTATTTGTGTTATCCTCCTTCCATTTTTTACACAAAATTATTTATTGATTAAAGTAATTAACATATAGTTTCAGACAGCCAATAAACTAATATACTATTTGAGTTCATTGAATTGGAACAAAAAATCTTTAGTTTACTTTTTGTTGCTTAGATGTGTAAATCTCTTTAAACATCTAATAATTTAATAATTATCTTTCAAAGTTTGTCGAAAACAAAATAATTTCATTGGTGATGAATTTTGAATTTGGATTAGATTTTGGCTTATGATTTATAAGTCATAAGTTAAGATATTTTTTTGGCTTATTTTTATTATTTTGATTTTAAATTTTAAAATACGTGCTTATATAAATACTTTTTAACTTTATTCAAACACTTTAAAACTGTTTAAAAGTTATTTTGATTGAAAAACACTTTAAATAAGTTAATTCAAACAGCACTTAGACAACAAATTTAATAAATTATTTATAAACTCTTTATATTTAATTATAAAAAGTTATCTTTACAATTTAAAAATAAAGTATATTGAGTAACGATTAGATCAATATGTTTGTTATTGTTTCCTACTAGCCACCAACTTTTTCAAGTTGAAGCTAATTACGTGTCTAAGCAAATATATTCTTTTTTCTTAGATGACATTATTATTGTGTTTGAATGCTACTCCCTTCTTCTTTTTTACTCTTAATCTTTTTGCAAAATTTTTTTGACATGAATAAAATTGTAAATTAATTTATTGCGCTTTTAGTCTTAAAACTTAGCGTATATACGATACTCGATAACTTACTTTAGATCTTTCGTAACAATTTATTCATGATCTTACTATATAATTTGTATATAATATTGTCATGTCGATCAAATCAGCCAGTTAGATTACTATGTATTATCAAGAACTTGATTGATATGTTTTGCTGGTGATTTACGAATGATATCTTATTTATACAAGTCAACTTATGGCTAGTATAAATATTAATTATTACACAAATCCCTCAATGTTTAAAAGTAAGCTTCCTATTTTGAATTCTCTACGGAATTAAAAGGTTCATAGACTTGTTAGAAATTTCATAAAAATCTTAAATTTTTTTTAAAAATTCATAATTTTCTAGTATCCTCTCATAAATGTTATTCTCCTTTATATTATGGACAAAAAATATGATAAGTGACACCTAATTCTAAATAGCATGACGAGATAATGAACGATCATCACAAAATACTTAATTTTTTCTCTAAAAATCTTTCTAGTCCCTTCTCATGAAAAATGTTATCCTCCTTATTATCATGGACAAAAATTATGACAAGTGACACCTAATATTAAGTGACATGATGACATGATACACGATCATCACAAAATGCTTAATTATTTATGTAAAAATTGTTATTGTACTCATAATCTATGTGTGATATTGGATGTATACAAGAATATAAGTATATACTTTAATATCGGAGTGATTTTATTGCTCGTGAAAACTTTTTAATTTAAGTTTAAATTAAATTATTTTTAAATATGAATATCGAATATTGAGCGAAAATCTTCCGACTAAAACTTAAAATTAAGGAATTAAGGATACTAGTAAAAATATTAGAGTCCCTCATTGTTATGGTAGGACAACAAAAAGGCTAATATTAGAAAACCTAAGAAATGACCTAACAAACACTCATGTCCACAAAAAGAAAGAAACAATATTTGAAGGCCATGTTAGTTGCTTGTTTCTATATATGCTGGGACAAATTTAGGGTTAAATGGTGTTTACGTGAATTTTTTTAATAATATCGTATATATAAGATAATTTTATTGATATTTTAACGTGTGTATATATATACATATATATAGAGAGAGAGAGAGAAATTTCAAATCCTCTAGACATAAAAATATAAATTGACTTAGTAGTTTCGAAAGCTCAAAATTCAATCTTTTTAGAATATAAGTTAAAATTTCAAATCCTACATTTTAATTTTCAAACATAGGCACTGAATTAAGATTCATGTCGAATATCTCATATTAACAGGATTTTTAAATAAATGTGATTGTATACTCAGAGTTTAAATATAAATTTTTTGATTAATTAAGAGTTGAAAAAATACTTACTATTCAACTATAGTAATAAAAACTTGTATTACTATATTATCATTTCATAAAAAGCAAAATTATTATAATTATAAAATAATTAACTTTTTTTAGATATTAAAAAAAATATATAGCACATAAATTAAAACAAAATAATACGAAATGTTATCATACTCAAATAATGAAGGTAACATTCTAGTGCTCCTGCGGGTGTCGGTGCAATAATTATATAAAAGTTTCATATAATAATAAGTGAGACAGAGTTTCTATTTTATGACAAAACAATTATTGAGAAGATAAAATTTTAATTACATTCTTCTTGTTTTAAGTTTTGACAATTGAAAGATGTCCTTTAATAATTTTATTTGAGTCGAAATTCTAATAAAAATAATTTATCTATTTTCATAATATTGTAGGAATAAAATCGGATATATATTTTTTATATGTATGTAATTTTATTTTATTTCGGGTAAAAAATGAGTTTCAATTAAAAAAATTAAAATAATACAAATAATTAAACATAGATTTTGTTGTTGTTGGATTATCAATTTCGTTTAACTAGTACTATTACTTTTTGTTTTCGTCATGATTTCTTTGTTACTGTATTTGCTTTGCATAGTATCCTTTTATTTTTTTATGTTTTATTTGATCTGGAATTTATTATAAACAATAGCTTTACCTTCACAAGCACAAGTAAAAATCTCTCCAGATTTTAGCTATGATTACACAAGATATATTATTGTAAACTTATAGAACTGAATGTCTCTAATAAAAGAAACTAGTTAAGTTAATGTCTTATTCTTCGAACTCTAAAACATATATAAGATAGATAAGTGACAAAAGATATGACTTCATATGCTTCTTATGATTAACAACAACCTCGTACGCACAAAGTATCACTCCTCTCAAAATTCAATTTGTGAAATTATATGAGATATATTGTTGTAAACTTGTGTAGGATCAAATGTGTCTGATATGAGAAACTAACCGAGTTAATATCCTATTCTTCAAATCTTAAATATAAACTAAAACGGACCTAAGTGACGAAAGATATACTTCTAACGGACAACAATCTCGTAAGCACAAAGTATCACTCCTCTCTAAATTCAAATTGTGAGATTACATAGAATGTGTTATCCTAAACTTGTCTAGGATCAAATGTGTTTAATATAAAAAACTAACTGAGCTAATATCGTATTATTTAAACTCTAAATATAAACTAAAATGGACCTAAGTGACGAAAGATACAACTTCATATACTTCTAACGGTCAAGAACAACATCATAAACACAAAGTACCACTCCTCTCAGCTCTCAGTTACCATTCTTGCATTGACCTCTGTGCTGCTGCTGCTTCTTCTTCTTCCCCCTCAAAAGCTAAGGAACAGTGTATAAATTGCTCCTCGCAGATGAATATTGAAGGTATGTAAGTTCCCATTTCTTCATAATCTTGTCAAAGAAGTAGCTATTATTCACGAAAATCCATTTTTTTCTCGATTTTTTCGATGGATTTTGGTGAAAGTACGCCGAAGAAGAAATCGAAACAATCCCCTAACGCAACACCCATTAAGCAGCAAAACCCACTTCCCATTTCCAGTTTATCTCCTTCAGATCCCATTTTCCCTAAAACCCCACAAACCCTAAACCCCACCAATTGCCGCCGTTCTGTTCGCCTTAGAGCCACCCCTCGAACGCCGGCGCCGGAGCCTCTGTCGCCTCCAACTTCTGCCCGACGAGGTAAGTCTCTGAACTTTACTACGAAAAATGGTACCAATTCAGCTAAAAGAAAGAAATCTAAAGTTGCTGCTTTAACCCCTATTTTGACACCGGGACTTACTGAATCGAAGAGAAAAAGGAAATCTGTAGAGAGAAAAAATGTGGGTGTTGTGAAAAGAAGTGTTTCGAGGAGTTGTAAGAAGAGGGTGTATTATAAAAAAGTGGTTTTTGATGGGGGGGAGTTTGGTGTGGGGGATGATGTATATGTTAAGAGGAGAGAAGATGCTGGTTCGGACAATGAGGATCCCGAAGTGGAGGAATGTAGGATTTGTTACAAGCCAGCAGGGAGGGTAATTATGATTGAGTGTGATGAATGCTTAGGAGGGTTTCATTTGAAGTGTTTGAAGCCACCTTTAAAGGAGGTTCCTGAAGGAGATTGGATTTGTATGTATTGCGAGGCGAAGAAATTAGGGAAAATAATGGAAATGCCTGCACCACCCAAGGGGAAGAAACGGGTAAGGACTGCTAAGGAGAAGTTACTTGACAGTGATCTGTGGGCAGCTCGTATTGAGAGGTATACGAGCTTTCCTATTTGTATGTTAATTATAAGAACTTTTTGTGGTTTCTTTGATTTTACATATCAGTGGTCGTAATGTATGACTAATTGTAATATCAATGTTATAGTATATGGAAAGAAGTGGATGGTACATATTGGTTCCGGGCACATTGGTATATTATTCCTGAGGAAACAGATGCAGGAAGACAGCCACATAACTTAAGGAGAGAACTTTATCGGACCAATGATTTTGCTGATGTTGAGGTAATATTGTGGTATTCTCTATTGTGTCTTACAATGTAATGTTTTTCACTGTGGACGTTATATGCTACCTATTTTGCTGCTTGAGGGTTGTAATCTTTTTTATGGTAGAAAATGTCATTTACCTGTTGATCAGTTCAATTGATTGATAACTTCCCAAAATCAAACGATAGGTGTAAATGTATTGATCTACCATTGGGTAATTCTTGATAGAGTTCTCAAAAGAGAAAGATTGCAAGTGGTAAGATTTTGCTTTTGGGGGTTTGGATGTTATAACGAATTTAGCGGGATAAGACTCTCACCCAACAGAAATGAGCCAAAGCTTCCATTTTTTCTGCTTATCTGGCGGTCTGAATTGATTGGACATTTTACGAGTAAGTGACCAATTACATCTGTTAATAAAGGCCTACGATTCTATCTGCAGATGGAATCTGTCATCAGACATTGCTTTGTTTTGTATCCAAAAGAATTTGAGAAGGCAAGAAATGATGGAGATGATGTTTTCCTTTGTGAATATGAATATGACATTCACTGGCATAGTTTCAAGCGCATTTCTGAGATTGAAGATAATGCTGTGGTATGTTATTAATAAAATAATTTTTGATGATATTTGTGGAACCTTTTGCTCATATCTGATGAACTATTCCGAACTAATAAGCTGTCTTCTCATTTGGTAGGATGATGATGAAGCTGAGAATGATGGGGATTGGAACTCTTGCGAAGATCAAGACTCTGATGGGGAAGACGATGTAGAATATGAACGGGAAAAACTAAGTAATCTATTAACCAGACCATCTGCAGCTCATCCTTTGGCTGCGGTATACAACTTGTCCTTTGACAGACTAATAGTTCACTTCTTCATGTTGCATAAAGCAGAAAGCTAATTAGTTTGTGTAAGAGTGCAGAATTCTAGAAAGGGTCGGTTTTTTGGACTACAAAAGATTGGTGTAAAGAAGATACCAGAACATGTGAGGTCTCATAAGCTTACTGAACTTGAGAAAGCAAAAGGAACCCTCTTGCTGGCAACTTTACCCAAGTCTCTACCTTGTAGAACCAAGTACGTCTTTCCCGAGGTGCAATCTTTATTCTTCATGCAATTTGCTCGGTATTTTCTGACAAAGAAGTGCTCTCTTTTGCAGAGAAATGGAAGAGATAACTACATTCGTAAAAGGTGCCATATGCGATGATCAATGCCTGGGTAGATGCCTTTACATACATGGTGTTCCTGGGACAGGAAAGGTATCTATTGGCTTAAGAGAATTCACTTGACTGATAGCATAAGGCAGTCACATATCCTTTCTATGTTAGGCTGGTCTGACATTACTGATGTGTTCCTTATTTGCGCTGATGCAGACAATGAGTGTATTAGCAGTAATGAGGAGTTTAAGGTGTGAAGTTGATGCAGGGAGCATTAAACCTTATTGTTTTGTGGAGATTAATGGCCTAAAACTGGCTTCACCCGAGAATATTTACAGTGTAAGTATGAAATGCAATTTCTCGCGTGATGCAGAAAATATCTTTGTTCTCTGAAATGTCTCTCTCTACTGTTTCAGGTTATTTATGAAGCACTTAATGGGCACAAGGTCGGTTGGAAAAAGGCTCTTCATTCCTTGAATGAGCGGTTTTCCAATGTTGCTGAACGTAGCAAAGAGGAAAACCGGCCTTGTATTCTACTTATAGATGAACTGGATCTCCTAGTTACCAGAAATCAAGCGGTAAATGATGCATCCTTGTATCTACAATAGTACATATCAAAATCAGCAAATTGCATGTGTATGACTTTGTTTCCTTTTTAATCCAGGTTTTATATAACATTCTTGATTGGCCTACCAAGCCACATTCCAAACTGATTGTTATAGGTGCGTGCACAATTTGCTATCAGCATTTCCTTCCTTCTGTATTAGTTATTATATGTGAAGATAAAATGGGAACTTCTCTCACCAACAGGTATTGCAAATACTATGGATCTTCCGGAGAAGTTGCTTCCGAGGATTTCAAGTCGTATGGGCATTCAAAGACTTTGCTTTGGTCCCTATAACTATCAGCAGCTTCAAGAAATTATTTTAACTCGCCTCAATGGAATTGAGGCCTTTGAAAAACCTGCAATTGAATTTGCGTCAAGGAAGGTTGGTCCTTCTGTGATTCACCTCTACAAGGATTTTATCTTTATTAGTTGATTCTAATCATCCCATTTACATACTTGCTTGTGTGCTGTTGCAAACGTGATACTTAAGTTGATTATTAAAGCAATATCCACTTTACGCATAAATCCAGGTGGCAGCCGTTTCAGGTGATGCACGCCGTGCACTAGAAATATGTAGGCGAGCTGCGGAACTTGCAGATTATCGTGTTAAGAAATTGCTACCAATTCCTGATTCTGCTGCACCAGGTGACCTAAACCTCGAACTTTGTAGACATTAGTGGCAAGAAAGAAATACTTGGAATTCCGTTAGAAAGAAATACATATTCTTTCTGGTTTTGAACATCTGACATTCCTGGTAGGTTTATACAGATTACTTATCTATGTGTATTTGTCAGGTAAAATGCTTGTCAGAATGGCAGATGTTGAAGCAGCCATTCAGGAAATGTTCCAAGCTCCTCATATCCAAGTGAGTCCAAAAGGAACACCCTGTGTTGTAATTTCAACAGTCATTTTAGTTAGTGGGACATATCTTGTTGATAACGAGATATTAACAAGATAACAGCCAAGAGTCCATTCTCTTTTGATCTTCCCTTTTTTGTCTTGCACTACTCTCAAGCCCAAACTAGTTGGTGTCCGCTTGCGAGGGTGGGTAGAGGTGAATGTAAAAAATAGTTAAATTTTCTCCTCTGCTTTTTTTTTTTAAAAAAAATAAAAATAAACCACCAAGTGGGTTAGGCATCCCTACCGTAATTATATAGCAAAAATTACAAGAAGGTGAATAAGACAACCTTCCAATACAACATGAGAAATGATCGAAGTCATTTCTATAGGACAGGTACACAACTTTAGGGATGAGAGAGAAGAAGCATTTTTGACTTCCCATGGTAGCGGGTGCTAGTGAATGAACAGTGCCACAAGTAGTAAATCTCCAATTCGTTGTGATTGGACAGTCAAATTTTGTTGAAACTTTGGGGAAAGATGTCTAAATTGAGCCGGTGAAGAAGTTAATTTTGAAGAGGAAAAAGATGTACCTTAAGCTGGTGAAAAAGAAAGCTGGCATCCAAGGGTGTGGCCTAGAGGTGATTGAAGTGGGAGGAGAACCATGAGGCCTCAAGTTCAAATCTCAGCGGAGACAAATAAATACTAGGTGATTTGTTCTTATTTGTTGTCTAAACCTTGGTGGATCATGTTACATGTTACCTGTTGCTGTAGAATTAGTCGACGTGCGTGCGAGTTGGTCCAGACACCACGATTATTTGTAAAAAAGAGGCTTGATGGTTGTTTAGATTTGACCTATGTTGGCTGAGAATATCAGTTCGAATGGAGGTTGACACATGATAATTTATTTAGCTGGTTCGTGGAGTTGTGGCTTTGAGCTGGGTTTCGAGAGATGGAAGTATTAACATGGGTATTGAACAGAAGGGCAGATTCTTCTATCTGGGTGGTTTAAGGTAAATCTGTTGAATTTTTCATGGTCAAGATGATCTAAGAGAGGTCTGAGGTTGAAGCAAGTTACAATCCTATTAATTGCTAGAAAATATCCTTGTATACATGTAAGTTTCGAAATGAATTTTACCAAGGACTTGTGCTGACCATCCCTTGGTACAAAATGGGAACTCCAATGACTTCTTAGCTAAATCATGTTAGGACTAGCTCTTTTTTTCTCTATGGGTGATTCATAATGATGCGGCAGCAAAGTGCTAGCTGATGTTTCACTGACTTTAAGGGGGAGAAGATGAAGGATTTTGTTTTCATAGTGCTTGCGATATGTCTAATTATTTGTTTTTGTTGTGTAGGTGATGAGAAGCAGCTCCAAGCTGAGTAAAATCTTCTTGGCAGCTATGGTTTATGAGGGTCACAAGACGGGGATGAGCGAGACCACCTTTGACCAGGTAGTTTCCCGTCTTCTGCCTTTCAAAGTTTCATCTGCCTCTTGTGGCTTCTATAATTTACTGATGTATCATGTATCTCTTGTAGTGAAATCATGCATCTTTTGTAGTGAAAAGAAAACAAAATTTATAATTGATTACTATTTTTTCAATTAAAAGTCTGCCCGCTTTGATTCTACTCTTCCTTCTGGTTTGGTTTTTATGCACTTATATGTAATCTGTCCTAACATTAGCTTGGTTGTTGTTTAAGTTTGCTCCCTGAAATAATTTTCTCAATGCAGTTGGCAACAACTGTTTCCTGTCTCTGTACAAGCAATGGTGAGAAATTTCCAGGATGGGATATGCTTTTAAAAGTTGGGTAAGCCACATATTCGTTAGCTTTCTGAAATTATCAAGCTATAAATTTTTAACCTTGGATTAATGAAGTCTCCAATCCTTGTTACTTTGTTGTATTATTTATTTATTTATTTTGTGTATTGTGTGCGGCAAGTCTTGATTTCTTAGCATAACTCTGATAGGATAACCCCCCTTCCCCCCCCCCCCCCCCCCCATTTCCTAACCTTGACAGAGGCTTGCAGTGTTATCAAAAGCAAAAAAGCTCTAAGGTCCGCCGGGGCTTTATGTGCAAATAAATTGTGGGCTCTAATGGAAAAAGGTGCCAAGGGAGGGGAAAAAAATAAATATATATATATTTAGTCTAAGACCAATAAATATAACCATAAATGACACACATGAACAAAGAAATTGATTTTTTTTAACAATAACGTGATGTTTCAATTGTTTAGTATCGGCTCTTTAGAAGAGTCTCATTGGCAAGGAAAAGTATGACTTAGAACCTTGATGATGAGACCAAAGCGCACATTAAGGATGGTGGCACTCAACACGTTTTGAGCCTTGTTTTTCAGGGCTTAAGTGCAACTTTGACAACACTAGGCTGTCATTGTAACAAATTAGTTCTGTGTTTTGATATCCTGTTCTCATAATGTTGTGAAGTAGATGTAATTGTTGATATGGATAGCAAGTGGATGCCAGTGAATGGTGACTGGAAATCAATGTTGCTCGGACTCTTCAAAAATGTCGGCACGTGTGTGGAAATTCTTGTTCACTTTGTTAATCATCCTACATTTATTTTGTTTGGTGGCAGATGCAAGCTTGGTGAATGCAGAATAATTCTATGTGAACCTGGAGTGAAGCATAAACTGCAAAAGTTACAGCTCAATTTCCCAAGGTAAGTTTCTTTATTACCTCAGCAGTATGTGATTCAAACCTTATAACTGAAGTTTCTCTTTTAACTAAAATGCGCTGTAGAATCTAATCCCAAATAATATAATTTGCATAATCATGTGTGCCCAAAGAGTTGTAAAAATAACAACTTTTTAATGATAAGACAACAACGACGCCTCAGCTCCAAACAAGTTTGGGTAACTTTTTTATGATACTCTCAGAAATCCATCGGTCAAGATATTTAGAAGAAAATCATCTTTGACGAATGGGATTTCTAACTGGTTAATTTGTTCATCCGTGCTTTTCTAGCATAAGTGCTGCTAAGTTGGATTGGGGTTCATCAGCATTAAGTGTTGAATTGTGTGACCCGCCATTAAAATGCTTTTCATTATAAGGAACAACCCTACTTTTGGCTTTTTTCAACACGTCCCTAATTCTACTTTTGGGGCTTAAGCACTTTGGTTATATATGATTACAAGACTTGAATTCAAGATTTTAATTGTGTGAATCGTCTTACGTAAGCTTATACTTCTGTTCATCAGCATTATTAAGCGTTGAATTGTGTGACACGCCATTATAATGCTTTTCATTACAAGGAATAACCCTTCTTTGGGGGCTTAAGCATTTTGGTTATATATGATTACAAGACTTGACTTTATCTTAATTGTGTGAATCATCTTACGAAAGCTTATACTTCTGTTTATATACTACAATCTTCAACATTTAAGACCATGGGTGGTTTTTTTATTAGGAAAGAAATGTTTCGGAGAGGATATGGAGGATGAATAACTTGTTGCTCTTTTCATAGATCATATATATGAAAACTCTGTAATGCTCTTATACATTTTTTCAAGTACATCATATAAACTCTTGAATTGTTGGTTTTTTGAAGAGATTATTGTGTATTCTTGTAAATACCCATGTTTTATTTGTTTTAATTCGTCAATACCTGTAATGCTCTTACTCAGTTCAGCCTTATTAGGATGAAACCTTCACTAAGAGTTTTCTAAAACCAAGAGAGTTTTACTTCACCTTCCGACCTTTCAGCACTTGTCAAGTGTCGGACTCTTGCAATGGTTGCTTTTGTCCTACTGATTCGTTGCGTTTTTGTTGCAGTGATGATGTTTCATTTGCCCTTAAAGACAGCAAGGAGTTGTCGTGGTTGGCTCGGTATTTATAACTCATGAAACACCCCATGAGTATGGCTTACAAGTCGGTGATGTGGATTAAGAACGATGAAATCTCATGCTCAAGACGCAAAAAAGCACTAGGTGATTTCTTTTCACTGTCCAAGCAACTTTTATGGATAGAGTTACACAATACATGTGTTAGTACGAGGTAGCAGATATCAGTCGAGATGCACGCGAGCTGACAAGGACACACCATGGTTAAAAGAATAGTATCTCTGACTTGTGGATGTTTCATATCCTTGTTCACAATCAAGATTCTTTACAAGAACAACCCTGTATTTTCTTGTTATCTATTAGCTTGTTGACATTATTTTACTTTATTGTATACGATCAATTTCGGCGTTGTGATTAAATGGAACTGTTTACCTGATCAAAAAGAAAAAGAAAATTTCATTGTGTTTCAAATAGCTTATTTTGAAAAATAGCCATTGTCACAGTGTTTCAAATTCTACAGGCTAAAATTTAACTTGTGGAGTTTGAGATTTATTATAATCACCAAAAGAAAGTGGGTGATGTTTGTATAATGAGAAAGAAAAAAAAGTTATTTTTGATAAATCCTCGATTCACACCATCGCAGCCAATTTTGGGTTGGGTTGTCATTACATTCTGTTTAGTAACTATTACATAGAATTATTGTTGTCAATATTGTTTATACTTCCGAATTTTATGGAGTTGGATTAAAATGTTATATAGTTAAAATAATAAAGTTGTACACACTTGCGGGGATAGCTCAGTTGGGAGAGCGTCAGACTGAAGATCTGAAGGTCACGTGTTCGATCCACGTTCACCGCATTTTTTTTTCTCACCCGATTAATTTAAATTTTAGGGTTTTATTACATCTCGATTCAATTTTATTTTGTTTTGCTAGGGTAATAATTAAACTAATCATGTATATAATTCAATTTAATGTTTACTACATCGCAAGAAAAAGCAAGATGTAAATTGAATTCGAGTTGATACACATAAATAAAGGAAATCAATTTTCTCTCATTCATATAGTGGATTAACACATATGCATATTCCGTAATTTTCATACGTAACAACTAAATTGCATATGATCAATATTACTTCAAGAACTTCATGATGATTTTATATTTGCTAAAGAATATACAACTTCTCGATTAATGAATCTTTTATTTATAGCAAGGGTTTCTATTTGTTTAAAATGATATGTTTGATGAAGATATGTAAAATCAAAAAAGAGTACTGTATTAGTTTTCTTTTTTCATATGCAAAAAGAACAATTATAACAAAATGTTATTCATAAGATAAATATGCTATAACATGAACAGTTGCGGGGATAGCTCAGTTGGGAGAGCGTCAGACTGAAGATCTGAAGGTCACGTGTTCGATCCACGTTCACCGCATTTTTTCCTGTTTTTTTCTTGTCCAAGGCGGGTTAAGTGAGACAAACGTCTTTTGTGTTACTTTTTTTTTTTAATCTTACTACTCAAGCTCGAAATCTTTCTATAAATAATAGAGATAGTTTTATTCATCCGCCCTACTTCTAGTCGAATGTACACTATATTTTGCGTTTAAAGTTTTCTAATTCTAAAATTTTTTCATGTTATTTTCTTGTCCAAGGCGAGCTAAGTGAGACAAACGTCTGTTGTGTTAGTTTTTTTTTTTAATCTTATGACTCAAGCTCGAAATCTATTTATAAATAATAGAAATAGTTTTATTCATCCGCCCTACTTCTAGTCGAATGTACACTATATTTTGCGTTTAAAGTTTCCTAATTATAAAAATCTTAAATTATGTTTAAAATAACTTTTAATCATTTTGCTTTGCTCATATGATTTCTTTATATATATAAAATACTCAAAATTAATGAAAAGTTAATCAAACTTGCCACATTGATTATGGTGTTTCAAAAGCTAAGCTTGAAAACTTTATCTTATTATGGTAGGGTAAAATATAATATCCTACCATAATAAGATGAGATTTATTCCTTAGCTAGAAAACAAGGTAATTATTTAATTAAAGAGAAGTAAATTAAAATTCTAACAATAACCTCAAACTCTCTCAACAACAACAACAAAAAAAAAAATACTCCCCAACCCCAAAAACCTAGAGAAAAAGAACAAAATACAACTATAGCAAATACAATATAGTATTTCAAAATTTCCAAAATATAACTTATATACTAATGTCTCTTTTTCAAAATTTCACAATACTTCAACTGCCGTGATGAGATGTAAATTTGGCAAATTTTCCAACAAATCAACCGTGAGCATGGAGGCCCTTGGCCGTGGAGGCGGCCGACTAGAATACTCGTCCATAGAGGACGAGTAGGTTAACTTGGCCGCCTCCACACGTTCACGGGTTTTAAGCCATTTTGCTTGCATGTATTTTTGTTTACGCCACGGCCCAATGTGCATTTTCTTGTCCTTCATGCATTTCTTGGCCGCCGCGCACAAAATCTTGATCAACGATAGCAATCTTTCGATTTTTCCAATAAATACTTCTGGTAAATTTTTTACTAATCGATTGTACTCTTCACATCCTCGTGCCATCTCGAATTCGGCACGAAAATTTAGCTCTATGATAACTCTTACTTCACCCTTTTTAGGATTTGATAAGTCAATCACATCTATAAATGTATGTTCACCTGTATATTATAATAGATTAATAAGATCGTTAAAGTTATTCAAGATTTAATATATATTTAATATTTGAGTTGAATTAAAAAAAATTTGTCTGAAAAGTTCTTGTCATAAAATTTGTCCTTGGTGGATAGCCACAAATTAAACAAGTCATTTTTCAGCTATTAGAAATATCAAAACTATGTAATTGGTTCATTGCCATACATTAAAAGAGATTTTTATATGGTTGTCATTCTCAGTTATAACTTATATAATTGTTTATTTTAATATATAGTAAGTTAAAAGCTCTAGATGTAGATATAAAGTTGTCATTTTATACACTATTATTAAAAGATTTTAATAAGTTATCATTTTATGTTCGTCAAAGGTTAAGATCTTCGTAATTTTTCTTTTATTGATAGCTTAAATCGACTTTCAAAATATAATAAAAAATCGCTCTTCTTTTCGGACATATTAAAGAAAATATAAACATTATAAAATTTCTATTTGTATTTTTGTTACGAAGAGATATTTATATTTATCATATCTTTAAAATAAGCGGTAAGTAATTTAATTTGTTATAGTAGTAGGTTTTATTTAACTTAAGTACATTAATAGTGTAAGAAATTTTCACGTGATCGAGTCATCTTTATATTTTATAGCAAATTATTTATCTTATTTTTAAGATTATAAATCTCACATTTTAAGGATAGATATACCTTCACTCACTATATAAAATTTCTACTTTTCAACAAATCTATATAATTTAAGCTTAAAATTTCATTACTTCATCATTATATATATCTTAAGCTCTTTATTAAAAAAATCATTTACTTATTATTATTTTTAAAAAAAGTTACCTGATGGAATATCTAGAGAGTTCTTCCATTTCGACTTGCAAATTACAGAGTTGAACCCTGCAATTTGCAGACGGCTGCAAACCTCCTTCATGAGGCAGGTTTTGCAGCCGTCATCCAGCGTTCTGCGACAACTACATATAATTTCATTTCCTTCTTTTATTGCCTCCTTTGTAATGCTTCGAATTTGTGATTCCAAGGAAGTAGTCCGATATAGAACACCCTAATGAAATAAAAATATTTACACAATTAAATTATTAAAATATAATTACAAATAACTTCATTTGATAACATAAATTGGTAACTAGAATAAATTGTAAGTTATAAAATTACAAAATTCATGTAATTAAAACATTATAAAATCATCACATAATAACAGGACTTTAAATTATATGCACGAACAGTATAAAAAATCTTTATACTATCAGTTCAATTAAACAGACAAATTGTTATTCTGTTTTTTGTAGTAATCATATCAAACTTACTACGAAGCTTTCCTATTATTAAAAATAACTTAAATAATTTAAAAAGGAGTAATTAGCTAAGAAAAAAATTAATTAATGAAATGGCTTTTAAGTAATTAATTATCGGATCAATAGGAGAAATTCAAGGATATGAAGATGTTAAAGACTAACCCTTTGTATCATTTCTGATTCGATTTTAGAGTCTCGGAGTAGCATTAAAGTTTATCTCTATATGATTAAAGGTTACGCCAAACACTACATTGGAGTAGATTTTTCACATTACATCTACTTATTAACGCACGGGATTCTTTGCTCGCCTTGTTAATTTTTGTTTAAAATTTTATTTAAAAAAAAATATATATATATATATATATATATATTGAGTATTAGAAATTACTTACTTGTAAAAGTTGATGTTGTGTTTCCCAAAATTGATTTTCTTCAACATTTTCAGACTCATCTTTTTCTTCGCCTTCATCATCAATATTCTCATTATGCTCACAAAAATCGAGATGAATACTTTTCAATGATTCATTATCGAAAAAACCAAAAATAGTATCGGAAATATTTATCGATGCGGGGTCGCCGGAAAATGTCACTATTTCCAACTTATCGCACGTTAAAATCCGATGACTCATTGTTCTTCTAGCCATAACTCTAACCATAATAATATCCTAATTCTCTAAATGGAGCTAAATATATTATAAATTTGTAATGTGACTAAATTTAATTTGGGAAATGGCTTTATATAGTTACCAAGAATTATGAAAATTAATTGGACAAAAGGGGAGCCTACCATTAAATGTTAAGAGTAAAGTAAATTGAGATATTTATATAAATAAATAATCATATAATTGGTAGACCAAAACAGCAAGGATCCACGTCAGTCCATGTCTACCATTTTTATCTTTATTTTTTTCCTAAAATATTTCACCTAGAATAGTATTGTCCTTCTTGTTGTTTTTAAATGTAATTTATCAACAAATGAGTTCAATTAAAGATAGGGTTATAAAGATTAAAAATTCAAATTACGTCGTATCTTTAACTCGAAAAGATATAAGTTCTTGATTAATATTTTCATATGTATCCAAAAGAGAGGGTTCATCTTGTTTAACCACCTAACGACTTCATTTATATAACCACTTTGCATTCAATATTTCTTGATTTAATTAATTTTAATTAATGTCATATAACGAAAAACATCTCTCTATATTAAAATTTCGTTAATCCCAAAATAAAAAATATATATAAATTTCATTCAACCGTTCTTTCACCTAACATCAAATTTTGGGGTACCCTACAAAGAGATAAATTAGGTTTTTAGTAGGGTTTTTGATAATTGATATGGGAATCTTCTTTACACCATATATTATGCGGCATCAAGACAATGGTTCTTTTAGTTTTTAAACATATTGACGAAATTACCCATGGATAAAACAGAAACCTAGAGTGATAAGAGAGGGCATTATTGGAATTTTACGTTTACAATTATTTTTTTCCTAGTCATGCAATAAATAAATATAAAGAATATGCCAAGATCTATCATTTTCATAATTCATTGTCCTGTCTAATTGTATCATTGGTCTTAAAGCTATTTTGTACCACTCACTTTTTTTTTTCAAAGAATTTAATCATTCAATAATATCACACCATGATTATAAAAATATCTTCTTCTTTTTCTTTTTTTTGCTATAGCCTAACAATGATATGAATTAATGATTCGACGAAATGAATATAAAGATATCAAAGTAATAACACAAGAATTGATTTAGTCTCATTTTTATCTGTCGATTTATGATAATTTTGAAAATACACATGAAAAAAAAGAGTAACTTTCAGATATAACAAACATAAAAATCATATTTGTATGTTATAGTTATAGTTTGCATGATTGCACTCCATATCAAGTTTTTATGTTTGTTATGAAGCTTTTGATCTGTATAATTTGCTAGATACATCCAGTTTTATATGAATTGTTCAGTTTTGTATAAATTCATTTATACATTGTAATTTGTATAATAAGATATGTATTTGTATAATTATAAGTGTATAAGACGAAAATATATGTGTTTGTATTTGTATATACATTTTTCTCTCGCTTTATACAAACACATTCGTATTTCATACATATGTATACCGAATGGATAATTGTAGAATCAGATGGCAAAAAAAAAAATGTTTACCGCGAATTACAAGCACAATTGCAAAAAAATGAAATGTATCCGAGAATATTTGTTGGGAAATTAAGGGGTTGTTAGATAGTTGATTTGAAGGTGAGTTAGATATGTTTGATAGTTGGTAATTAGGAGGAATTTAGTTGTTTATATATAACATTAAATTAATGTAGAATTAATAATAATCGTATAACTAATATTATAATAAAATAATATATAAATTTTCTCATAACTACTTTTATAATATTAATCAACTATCATACGATCCCTCACTATGTGTCATCCATAAGATACATTGACACTATGAATAACACATATAGAAAAGAAAACCGTTCGTCTTTTTTTCATAACAGACAATATCACATTATGATAAAAATGTTTTCGAACTTTTTCAAATTGGTCGTGCTAAGAAAACTAATTTTAAGATTAAATTGTTATTTACAAGTTATTCATGTGACATAAATATAATATATGAAAATTTAGACAGAAGAATGTGACAAATCTTCATGTTAAGAGCTGGCAGATTAGTAAGCCCATTTGCGTCTGCTGATCGCCGCAGTTTCCAGCTAAAAATTACAATAATTTATCACAGTGTTAGTTACGGATTTATTTGAATATATTAATTTTGATTCGAATATTATATACTTATATTAAAAATTCATCGAATAAAATATAAATAACTATTCCCTTAGTTCAATAATTGTTGTTCATTATACTATTTTGGAATGTCCAAAAATATTTGTTCATTTTATTAAATCAATGAATAACTTCACATTTAGTTCCTAATTTACTGTTATTATTAGTTATAGGGCCCGTTTGGATGAGCTTAATAAAAGCAGCTTTAAAAAAGTATTTTTGAAAGTGCTGAAACTTATTTTTAAAATAAGCAGTTATGCGTTTGGATAAAAGTGTTGAAGTTAAAAAAAATGTTGTTGATGTGTTTGGCAAATAAGTGCTGATAAACAACTTTTTAAATCAAAATGTCTGAAATACCCTTAAAAGTTGTTAACATAATAAAAGTTAATTAATTTATATTTTACAGCCATAAATAATTATATTTTGCTATCATTCACATATTTCTTTCTCATCACAAATTATTTATAAGAGGAATATAAACTTATTAAAGATTTTAAAGATATATAATTTGAATAGATTAAAGAATGATTTAAGATTTTATTTTAGTTTCATCCATAGGTAATAATAATTGTCTATCATTCACATATTTCTTTATTATCACAAATCATTTATAAGAGGAATATAAATTTTTATTTAAGTTATATGTGCAATTTATTTTACATCTTAATAATATATAATTTGAATAGATCACTTGAAATATTTAAGATTTATTTTATTTTCAATTAGTAATAGTAATTGTCTATCATCCACACGTGAAAAGTAAAAATAAAAGAAAGAGATGTTAGGATTATGTGGGTAATTTGGAGATTGTATAAAAATAGTAAGGGCAAAAAGGTAAAAATATGGTCAACTTAAAATAGATTATAAGCTGGGAAAAAAAAAACACCCCTACCCTAGCTTTTAACTTTTGGCTTAAAATAAGTTTTTTTTAACTTAAAATAAGTTGTTTTGAGTATTGTCAAACAGCTAAATAAGTCAAAAACCAGCTTTTAAGATGAGCCAAACAGGCTCATAGTCATTTTTCTGTTACATTTTTCAAAAAAAGTTATTTATATTATATTCAAAGGATAACAGTAAAACTATCTTTTATCTATAATTTGTTTGGAAATGTGTAAAGTTAATAATAGACCAATATTGTTATATAATTTCTTAGAAAATGTGTAAAGTTAATAATAGATCAGTATTATTGAACAAAAGAAGTAATTTTAAATTAGGGTCTATAATAAACGTTTGTAAGTTAGCATTCCATTTTTAGTTTCCTTCTCCTTTTTGCTTATGATGACTTTGTGACTAGTGAAATTTAATTTGAGTTATTTCCTAATAGAAAACAAATATAAATGATTTAGATGGATAATTTGTTATAATTGAATGATTATACAAGTTATCTATTTATTTATATCATAAAATATGCCACAAAATGAAATATCTTAGGATTTAGATAATCTCATACGCAGATAGAGTCTGAAAAGAATAAAATATATACAAATATTTTATAGAGATAGAAAATTCGTTTTTAAATTATAAAATATACATATATTACTTCGTTAATATTGTGTTTGCAACTTATTGGAAAGTGCATTGCAGGTTTGAAGTAGTTGCGGTCCTACTATTATCTTAATTAACATAATTTTCGTAGTTTTGAGAGTTAATTACATTATTTTCCCACTCTCTTTCAAATTACAAAATTAAAGTCCCTTAACTTTATAGATTTCGGATACTTTCCTGGACTTCCGGATATATTGATTCTCAGATATATCAATGTACATCGGGATACGTGGGTGAAAGATGTATCAAAGAGGGGAGAGATGGATCAGAGAGGGGATATGACATTTGAATACATAGGAAAAAGATATATCAAAAAGGGGATAATATTAGGATACATAGGAGAGGAATATATCCGCGAGGGGAGAAATGTATCTGAGAGGAATAGGAATATATCAGCGAGAGGGAAACGATGTATCCAAGGGGGAATTTTGAATTTTTTTTTAAATGGAATAAAATTTTAGAGACTGCAATAAAATAAAATGTGCATATTGGTAATTTTTCCTGTAATTTTCCGTAATAATTGACTTCAAATAGTAAGTTTATGAAGTTAAAATGGACTTAACTCATGTGTTAATGTATCCAAAAAAATGTAATTTAATCCTAAACGAATATAATTCTCAAGCGTAATGAACTTAGTCGATCCTAAGTTCATCGTAAAAAATCATGATTTGAGAATTGTCCAAATCGTTATATAGAACTTCAGCCAATATTTCATGGTATTGTGGTTATTAATTATGAGTATCGTTAAAAGATGATAGTTTTGGGCTTTTTCTCTTCCGTAACATTTTATGGGCCGTTTGCTCTTTTGGGCCCATTAGCAGATTCATGGACTATTTAATCTCACATTAGATAATACTTTCTCCGTTTTATAAAAAATAGTCTAGTTTGATTTAATACGAAATTTAAGTAAAATAAAGAACACTTTTGATAATGTGTTTTAAATTAAAGTTATGTCAACTGTACAAAAGTTATTACCAAAAAGAGAAAGAAGTCATTCTTTTTGAAACAGACTAAAAAAGAAAAATTGTCATTCTTTTTTAAAAGGAAGGAGTACTTGATATTTGTAACTTAAATAAGCAACTTTCACATATACCAAACATAAAAAATATATTTGTATGTTATAGTTATAATTTGCATAATTGCGCTCCATAACAAACTTTATGTTTTATATGGAGTTTTTTATTTGTATGATTCGCTACAAGCATCCAATTTTGTACAAATTGTTCAGTTTTGGATAAATTCATCAAACATTGTAATTTGTATAATAAGATTTTGTAAGTGTATATAACGAAAATATATGTACTTGTATTTGTATATACACTTTTCTCCCTCTTTATACAAATACAAACGCAAACGCAATTATATATTTGTATATCGAATGAATACTTGTATATCAAAAATAGTAATAATATACCGAATCAGATAATAAAAGAATAAAATATTTATCGCGAATTACAAATAAAATAAACTATATCTACAATATTTAATTTAAATTAATAATTTGTTATTTCATACAATTTTCTCCAACTTAAATTGTGCTAATATTGCCATAATCCAACAAGTTATTGCTAAAACAATGACGCAAATATATGAATAACACTTGTAGTCTATTAGTAGAAATATATAAGGTATAATTACGATCTTTCATTAAGGAGATGAATCTAAGTAATTATGGAGAAAAAATATGCGAGATTCTTTTGCTCTTAAATAAAAATCTCCGATCTAATTTAATGGAGTAATATGTATGAAGAAACTTATGAATCGAAGTAATTATGAAGAAAAAATATGCGAGATTCTTTTGCTCCTAAATAAAAATCCCGATCTAGTTTATTGGGAAGTAATATGTATAAAGAAACTTACTTATATAATTATCTATTCACTGCGCAATGAATTAAAAAGTCGAGTTTATTGGACTTTATATATTTTATACTTAGATAAAAAGGATTCATCAAGAATTTGTGAAGATGATTAAGATTCATCTGTTCTTTTGAATCAAATCTCGAGTATAAGAAATCTAATTAATTTGAAACATTAGACTTTGAATACCAAAAGTATACTTTTGAATAACAAATAAAAAAATTATTAAGCAATATTATGAAATGATTGAAATCAATTAAACACAATAATTTTTTATAGATTTAATCATGAAATAACTTATTTTATTCTATCCAATATGTGATTAATTTATTTTATAGCCTCGACGGTCAAAATTCTTTTTGAAATTATAATTCTTAGATAATTTAACCAAATGATCGTTTAAAGTAATAATTGCCAAATAAATTTCAAACTATTTCATATTTAATTTAAAATACTAACTTATATCATTGTGATTTCATTCCACTATTTAAAAATGTAAAAAAAAACTAAAAACCATAAAACATTCTTTCTTGTCTCAAAATATCCCAAAATGATCATCCAGACATGCTAATCGTGATTAAAGGAATATTTAGCTCCATTTCATGATCTTTGACCATATATATATATATATATATATATATATATATTCAAACTTGACTTTTCCTCCAAATTATCAATTATTTTACTGCAAATTGAACAAAAAAAATCGTGGAAAGTACATTTTAGAAAACAAAATTAGGACACATGATAAAAATAATAAATCCATTTGACTTTTAAAGAAAACATCATTTAAATATGAAAAAAGTTGAGAAATTGGCTGAATCATTTAACGTTTAATATATTTGTTTAACAATAAGGGTCAAATGTAGGTTTAGACGAGAGAGTCATTGTTTTGGACTTTTTTTCGCGCGTTTAATTAAAATCTTGATTATAAAAGTGAAAAATTGATATTAATATCATATCTTGACATTTAATAATAAAATTAATTTCGTTTCAACTTGAAATTAAAAACTTAAATTTGATATTATAAGTCTAAATCTTACCATCATTATTTTTATATATACATATATATAGAAAAATTAATAGAATCTTCTTAATTTCTTTTAATAAAAATAATCGGTGCTTAGGTAACAAATTATAATTTACCCATTTCATAAAGTTGATTTCATGTTTTAATTTTTATACTTAACAAAGAGGGAAAATTCATTTGAATAAGTCGAGAGCAAATCTATGTCAATAAAATTTGAATCATAAATTAGGAATGTAGTATCCACCAAATAAATAATAATATATTTCAGCCTTAAAAAATTAAATGAGAAGTAGACACATGATAGAATATTAAATATGAACTCATAAAGTTTTCACATTCTAATATATATATTCAAATATGAACTCATAAAGTTTTCACATTCTCTATATATATTATATTACTTTTATTGCTAATTTGATTTCAATTTTTGTGTAATTTTATTTAGTTTAATGTATAATAGTATTATTGGCTCATTAAGTTTGAATCTAAATCACATAATATCCTATAGAAGGAATCGGAATCTCTCCTAAAAAAAAATTCTATTTTAAACACTCAAAATTTTTTAGAAAAAATAAAAATTGATCTCATCTATTTATTTTATACGATTTGTATTTAGCCTAAAATCAATACATATTTCTAAAAGATAATAATAAATTTTTTATAAAGAAATAGTACAAAGTACATAATAATCATATCAATATTTTTTATTTGATTTCTAATAATTTTATTAGAGCAAGATCAATTTAAACTTCGTATCAATAATTTTTTTCATATGGTGAATTTAATATCAAAATCTTCCGTTACAAAAAAAAATAAAAAATTCAAAGTACCATATCGATCGACTTAATATTCCTTATCCGTACTAATTAATCATACTTTTAATCATATTTATTTCTACATAAAAACAAAGTTAAAAATATAAAATAAAAAAATATCTCAATCTTCCTTAAAATCATACGTAATTTAATAATTCTCAGATTGTGACAGCAATATGCTTCCCACCTATTTTTTTTCCTTTTTTTCAACTTTTCTTTGTCTTTTCTTCAACTTATTCACAGGATTCTTGGAAAAATTTGTTGATAAATAAAATATTTAAAATTCGTTTCAACTTTTTGAATAATCTTTTCATAAAAATCCAGAAAGGGTATAATGCCGTAGTTTTGACGTTGTCTTTTTTTTAAAAATTATTTAAAGATATACAATAGTCATTTAATTGTTAATTAAGACTATACAATATTAATTAGTATTAATTAATATATGAACAATTCTTTTTTAACTAGTAATAAGCCTAAGTGATGATTATTCCTCGTATCTAATGGTAAATTCCAATTTTTTTTATTAAAACATTCCAAATATATTAAAAAAACATATAAATATATGAAATTTAACATCGTTATATCTATAAAAAAAATTATTTTAATTTTATACTTATAACATAATTTTTCAATAATAGAGTTTTGATAAATTCCATAAACTCTGCCACCCCCCCCCCCCCTTTTTTTTTTACTATATGTAGCATTGTTTAATTACACACATAATGAATAAAAGAAGAAATTAAACTTCTAAATTCATAAAATATCTTTCTTTTTTGGGATAAATTTAAACGTAAAGTCCATCCATAGATTAAGACAAAACGGCATAATTCAAGGTAATTAATATGCATTTTTATTTACCTTTTAATCCTAATGAATTAACTTCATTTAACTAATTATGACTACGATAGATTAATAAATATTTTACTATTTATAATCAAAACTCAAATTTAAATCTCTTTAATATAAAGCTATTTTTATTAAAAATTATTTTATTTTTTAATACAAGACTTTTTAATATAAATTTAAATTTAATCGAACCTTAATATATATCGACACCCCTATCATCTCTCCTTCAGTCATGCAACAAAAACCGGGTCCATATCGAAAACTTCAAAGGTACTTAAACGTACTTTTTTGTTTTTTTTGTTTTTTAAATTTATTTATGTGTGAAAACAAAGACTATTAGAGTATAGAATTTAGTCATAAATGGATTTTGATTTGAATTATTCTCCTCTCTCATTAAATTATCTCAATGACTCAAAGAATATTACATATCATTAAAGAGAGGAGAATTAGAATTCATACCGAAAATGGATTCTTTATAGCAAGTTCCTTTTTTATATTGTGAAAGATTTGTTCTTTTGGTTCTTGAATCTCATTTTGCGAAAAGAGTATGTTTATTTTTTCAATTTAAGATAATAGTTGTCTTTTTATATTTTTGAATTTATGATTATGATTTTATATTTGGGGTTTAATGGGTTTTGTTAATATTGATAATTCTTTGTTTTAATTGCCAAGTGAATGTGCTTTTCATCCCTTTGTTGTTTGTTAGTTAATATTGTTTAGCTTTCTTAGTTTAATAAAAATGGAATCTTTATAGAAAATCCTTTTTTTTTAATGTTAAAGATTTTTCGTTTTGGTACTTGAATCTAATTCTGTAAAAAGGGTATGTTTATTTATTCAATTTAAGATAATGGTTGTCTTTTTATTTGGATTTATGATTGTGATTTTGTATTTGGGGTTTAATGGGGTTTGTAAAGATTGATTTTTTTTGTTGGTTTGATAGCTAAATTAGTGTGCTTTTATCCCTTTGTTGTTTGTTTTATTGTTTATCAAAGGTGGAATCTTTATAGAAAATCCTTTTTATGTTGTTATAACATTTTATCATTTTGGTACTTGAGTTTGATTTTGCAAAAAGTGTGTGTTTAGGTTTTTTGATTTGAGATAATGTGTTGTTTCTCTTTTTTGTTTGGGTTTATGATTATGTTTTGTGCTGGGGGTTTAATGGGGTTGGTTAATATTGATTTTTTTTGTTTTAATAGCTAAATTAGTGTGCTTTTCATCCTTTTGTTGTTTCTCAAGATTGTTTAGCTTTCTTAGTTTAACAAAATAGTCTTTATAGAAAATCCTCTTTTTTTATATATATTGTGAAAGTTTTACCCTTTTCGTAGTTAGAATCTGATTTTGCGGAAAGGGTATGTTCATTATTTCGATTCAAGATAATGTGTGTGTCTCTTTTTGTTTGGATTCATGATTGTGATTTGTGTTGGGGGTTTAATGGGATTTGTTAATATTGATATTCAGATTAGCATGTTTTCATCCCTTCATTGTTTGTTAATATTGTTTAGGTTTCTTGTATTATTAACCTTTTGCTTCTTTTTTTGTTGATTTTTTGTTTTGGGATTTTCTAGGACTTGAAGGAAGGTTGTTTGATTTTGTAGCTGAAGAGGGTTTCTTCTGCTGTTTAAGGTAATAGTCTTTTTCTATCTGATTTGAATGAATGTTGAAAAAGGTGATAAAGATTTGGTTTTTCTTGTACCTGCTTACTCTTTTTGAAGAAGAAAGAAAAAGAAAAAGATATATTTCGTTTAATTCGTGGTTTATCTTGTTCTTGAAGGAGGCATTTTTGAAGGGTGTCTATTGTGGCTGTCATTGATCGTTTATGTTGTGTGTTTGCACATAAGATTGAAGGTTGAGTTGATTCTTGATTGATGGGTATGAACAAATCGTTTTTTGAAAACATAGCGAAACTGATAGGACAATTTGAGTGGATTGTCGAATTGGAACCTCCTCCTGAACTGAAGAAGGAAAAGGAGAAGAAATTTGGTACTAGTTACCAGGTTTCTTAGCCTGATTGCGGAAAAACAATGGACGAGGAAGCTACTTCTTGGATTAGGAGAACGAAATTTTCTCATACCATTTGTCATAGGTTGGATGCAGCTAGATTGTCCAGTACCACTGTCAGTTTTCAGCCTAGAAGTATTACAGGTGCCAAAACTAGACCTGGAACGACTTCTCTCAATTCAAGACCTGATCCAACTGTTAAGCAAATTCAGCAAAACCTGAGTGCAAAGAAGCAGAGGGCTTTATCCCCTCTTCCGAAAACCAAACTTCCCGATACCTTTAAGGAAGCTCGATCTAATCAGAGGAGATTTTCGACTCCACATCCTCAAAGGAAGGGACATGAGAAGGGTATTGTGGGTAAGTTGTTCCTCAAAGATTCTCATGAAAAGAAAATAGCTAGTTCCAGTTCTGCTATTTCAAAGTCAGCAGCGAAGTTCAATGACAAATCAAAGAGCCGGAACTGGAAAGATTCTGCGTGGACAAAGTACTTTGATCAAAATGGGCGCAGGGTTACGGCTGTAGAAACAACTGATGAATATACTGTTGATCTTTCCAAGCTATTTCTTGGGCTTCGGTTTGCTCATGGTGCGCATAGTCAGCTTTACCATGGAATATACAGGGATGAACCTGTTGCTGTGAAAATGATAAAACTACCTGATGATGACGATAATGGAGCTTTAGCAACTCGGTTGGAGAATCAGTTTACCAGAGAAGTTACTCTCTTGTCTCAACTCCACCATCAAAATGTCGTAAAGGTAGTTAATGATGATCAATTTTTTTGTTTGATGCATTCAGTTTTAGCATATTGCGTTCTGCATATACATTCCTTACTGTATTTGATGGTCTTGCTAAGAATTTTGAAATGGAAGTTCTTCCATGGCCTCATTTGGTTTTTGTTTTTCCTCAGTTTGTTTTCCTTTTCTTTTATTATCTTGGCATCTCGCATTTTTTATGTTTTAAATTGGTAAAACACAACTTTGGCATCTTATTTTTGTTTTCAAAATCATCTCTGATCTAGTTTATGATGACCTCTCAATGCAGTTTGTAGGAGCATGCAGAAAGACACCAGTTTTTTGTGTTGTAACTGAGTATCTATCTGAGGGTTCTTTGAGAGCATACCTTCACAAGCTTGAGGACAAGTCCATAAACTTGCAAAAACTGATTGCATTGGCCTTGGATATTGCTCATGGGATGCAATATATTCACTCACAAGGCATTATTCATAGGGATCTCAAACCGGAAAATATACTTATCGATGAGAACTTCCACCTTAAAATTGCAGATTTTGGAATTGCTTGTGAGGAAGCATATTGTGATCTTTTGGCTGATGATCCCGGTACTTACCGATGGATGGCACCTGAGATGATTAAACGAAAATCATATGGACGGAAGGTGGATGTGTATAGTTTTGGACTCATTTTATGGGAAATGGTGGCTGGAACCGTTCCTTATGAAGACATGACACCAGTACAGGCTGCTTTTGCTGTTGTGAACAAGGTATTGAATTTTTTTTTCTTATTCATCTAGTCTAGGTATTGAAGTTAACGTATCATGAACTTTATGTTTAGTTGTCATGGTGCACAAAATTATCATTGGTTCATCTGTTATCTTTTTTCCAAATAATTTGTGACCGCTGATGCATCTGAAAGAATGTCTCTGGAACCTTTCAGAATATGAGACCACCTATTCCTGGGGACTGCCCTCTTGCCATGAGAACGTTGATCGAACAGTGTTGGTCTTTGCAACCAGAAAAGAGGCCTGAGTTTTGGCAGATCGTGAAGGTACTGGAGCAGTTTGAATCTTCAGTTGCGCATGATGGGACTCTGAATCTAGTACAAAATTCAATGTTTCATCACAAGAAGGGGTTCCTTCATTGGATCCAAAAACTTGGATCCGCACATCAAAATGCTTCATCAAAGTCTTAAGTCTTTCTCATGAGTTCCTCGATCATCTAGCTTTGATAGCTTTACCAAGTCCCGCTATAACTAAAGAGGTTTATGTTCCGTTCTGCTATGTTTTTTCTGCCTCACCATTATACTAATGCGCGATTAGGTTGTAGATGTGCGCTGAGGTGAATGCTTCGGTAATTTTACATGATAGATAACATGGAACATGATTTCCAGATTTTTGTGTGTGACTGAAAATTGCCTCTCTATGTCAAGGAGTAACATGACTGAAATAAAGCTCTCTTTACCCTTTACTAATATTGTATTTGATGTCTTATTTCAATGCTTTGAGAAATTAGCTTTTGAATTCTGTTGTGATCAGCTAATTAGTGTTACTTGTGAGGCATACTTTTCCTTGCCAATGAGCTACGACGCTAAACAATTGATATATATTTTCTTCGTTCATATGTTTGGATTCATGCTTATAATTATTAGTCTTGGACTAAATATATATAATTGTATTTCTCTCTCTCTTTGCATCTCGTTTCATTACAACCCGCGATTTACGATTTATTTGCGCTTAATTCTCTAAGGACCTTAGCTTTTTTGCGCCTTTTGCTTTTGATAACACGTGTTTGCATTCGATTTCGAAATACATGGGCATATCTGCATCTAATTACTGGATGTCTTTTTTATTTGGCCTGAAACATGTTAGGGTTTTCCCTGATTTTCTTTCCTTATTTGAATCTCGTTTAACATATTTTGACGGTCTTGAAGAAGATGATTATCAGAATTGCTAGTATAAAATTTGGTATTGGTATATATTGTAGTGACTTAAATGATTTTAAGATTTATACATAGGATTCATGCAGTCGATTTCAACTAGTTTGGTATATTTTTGGCTACGTTGATTGATTGCGATAAACAATTCTGATATGGTTGTTATTTAGCGTTGGAGCTAAAGTTTTCTCGAGTCTTCCGCTTTATTGTTTTCTCAAAATATATTAGACGATATTGAAATGGCTAGCTGAGAATTCAAATGCTTTATTATGTAAGCGTTTTAAATTTATTTAACTTAAATTCTTTATATAAAATAATGCTTATTTTTTAAAGATCCATATTGTATCTTTTATCAATTAGTCCACTTACATTTTTTTTTTAAAAAAAGATTTTAATTTTTTTAAAAAAAGAACTATTTGAATTTGATATATTTGACTAATTCATAAGATGAAGAGCAAGTTCACTGAGATTCTAGTTATATCAAGAATACTTATTTTTGTAATTTTAATAAATTAAATCTTAATGTTTACAAAAAAAAAAACAGCAAGTAATTTTTACTTTTTTTTTGTTTATGAGGATTTTATAATTTACAATCTGAAAGATATCTTGGTGATGCTAGTATAAAATAGGTGCAAAAAATAAATGGTGCAATTTATCAGTATTATTTAAAAATGTTAATGATTTGTACAAATTAATTTGTTAATATCTGTAGAATTGATTGTATATATTTTATTGGTTTAAGTGAGGTCATTTAATGAAAATTTCTTCTTTTCTTTTGGTGCAAAAATATTTTTTTTCTTTTGTCAACTAAATTTATACTCATTTATTGCAATATTCCTCTTCAATTGTACGAATTGACTGTTCTTTTATTTAATTTTGTCTACAAAATAAATCTATTTTGTATCAAGTCAAGCAAATGTTACGTTGGAAAAAAAAAATTAACACGTTTTGTCACTAATTTTTGTTAGATAGTAACATATAGCTTATGTGATTATAGCTAATTCGTCGTTAAATAAGATCAATAATGAATATTTGTTGTTCAAAAAATATGTATTGTTAATTCTGGTAAATTTTGTATAGTTTTCCTACAATATTTTAAATTACATTATTTCTTTTACTTATAAATTCTTTGTATTTTCTAAACGATCATCTAAGTCTAACTAATTTAAAATACTCTCAATAAACTACGAGTAAATGTATTGATTACATTAAACTTCAATGACCTTCTTATTAATCGGATTCTATTTATTTTTAAATTTTCATAAATTTAGATAAGTTATTGATCTTTCAATTTGACTATATTTTATGTTTTACAATTCACCTTATTTGTACTGACATTTTCAAATTATCAATATTTCTTTGAGTTCACCATTTAAATAATTAATTATCCCCTTTCTAAGTCAAGAAAATTATAAAAGATCTAGAAATAAAATTGAAGTATCTCACTAGCAAAATTCTATAATTGTTTAAAATCCTCAAATGTCTTTAGGAATTAGAGGCATAAAAATAATATAAATTATTTCCACATTGTACAAAAAGTATAAAATGAAAATGCTTAAAGAGAGAAAAAAAAATGTGTAATTTGAATTAGTTGATTAATAAATGAAGTTCTTTAATTTTAAAGAAAATCTAGTAGTAATTTTGACTTTTTTTTTTAATCACTATTTTCAAGTCAAACTTCATTTTTTGTGTGTGTGTGTGTTTTCACACCCATTTGAGTTTTACATGTTATTAACGTCTTCACAAATTATTTTCACTTTTTATATTTCCTCTTTTTTCATTGTTATTTCATTTTAATCTCCTCCTCTTCTTCTTCTTCTCTATGCTCTAAAAAAAAACTTCTTTTAGTCTTTAAGGATCATGGAGTCATGGAATCCCCAAATAATGTGAGTTTCTAAATAAAAAGTTGTTTTCTAATTAATTTTTTTAATGTTGTTTTCTCTTTTAGCATTTTCATTATTTTAGGTTTGAATGATTTATCTAATCAAAGAAATTTATGTAAAAAAATATTTAATCTTGAATAATATTTTTTATAGAATTATTTTACGGTGTTTTGATAATTTTTTAATGTTGTAAAAATAGGAGAAGAAACATAAGTCTTGATTGAAAACGAGTGATATAGAATAAACGTAGAACAAAATAAAATGATTTTCACTAGGAGTTTTAAAAATTCTTTTTGGCTACATTTGAACGATTGAATCAGATCAGATTAATAACTGGATCAAAGCATGTTCAATTTTTGCGGATATATTGATTTTTATGTCACTTACATTTTTATTTTTTAAAATTTGATGGTCTTTTTACGCTTAAAAGGTTTTAAAGATCATTTTATTTTATTTTATTTTATTTAGTGATCAAGTAATTTCAATTTCTCAATTTTTGCCTAGGCCCAAATAATATGTCATAAATTAAGCGGTCGAACTCATAATTATTATTCACCTCTTTACTTGTTAGTTTATTTCGTTTATTATGAAATTAAAGTATTAAACGCTTTTTATTTATTTATCATGACAAATCAAATTAAAATAGAGATATTTTTTTTATAAGTTAGTTTGGCTTACAAACCTAAGTCAAAATCTAGACAAATTAGATGAATTTTCATATTAATAAAGTGGAGGAAAAAAATCATTTTCCCTTATATAATCCTCAAAACTTTTCCTCTTATTAAAAATTCAATTTAATCCAATTTCAGGTATAATTAAAATTAATTTACTTTATTTGAGACAACGATTTATTAAAATTAATTCTCTCATTTTATAACATAGAGATAAAAAAAATTATATACGCATTACAAATCTACTCATGAAATTATATTGAACATTAAATTCTAGTAAAAAATTAAAAAGAGTAAATATAAATACCTCTTTTTTCTCAAATAATTTTAACACTTAAAACACCATTTATTCACACAAAAAACTCAATTAATAATTGGATTAAATAAGACACAATTCATTAATTCTAAAACCTTGAATAAACACAAATTTAAATAGCAGAGGGGCAAATTCGTCTTTACATATTCAGGTCGAAATTTCAAAAATTTAAATTATATATTTTAAATTGTGTTACATATATAAATTTGTGTTTTATGACTCAATTTTGGAAAAAAAATTTCAGGCTGGACAAATACCTCTACAACTACTTGGTTAAAAAGGGGCTGCATGTGACTGCTGAAATATTCGCCATTGAAGCTAATGTTGTGAATCCCGATACCGTTGGTAAGTTTTTCTCTTAAATTTATGATAATTTGAACTGATTATTTGCTTTAATTATGATTATTATTGTTAAAAGTTATTTTTATGTGATTTATAATTCATGGGGCGATCGTGAAATTAGTTACCCGTGATTATTGATGTTTGGGTTAAGGTAGATTGTCTATGTAAGCTCGAGTGAATGCAGGATGCTGTAAAAGAATTTATCTATCACTTTTTTGGGGTTTTATACCCTAATTATGTATCTTTTAACGAAATAGTTGAATCTTGATCCAGTTGTTTGAGCTTAAGACTTTCATGTTGGATGTTTTCGAAATTCCTTGTCGGTGAAAGCAAGGAGTTTGCCTTCTGAGTCGAGCTCGTTGCCTAGTACGGATTACCTCTCCTACGTATTTTGTGAGCTATTGTATAGGAGTAGGATTTTACGTGCATACATCCAAAAGATAGGGTTTTTCTTGTGATTAAAAAGAAGAAAAGGAATAGTTGATATGTGTTTAAATTTATAAATGATGATAATTTTTAGATAGAAAAAAGAATAACGGATAGTTAGGGCATGAAGCTCGTGCAAAAGATGTAGTTGTAGTGTTTTTTTTTAATCATTTAGCTCTTTTAATTTTTATATGCTGTTTGGTTGACTGGACATAGATATAGAATTTTGTTATTTTTTTTTTTTAAAACGGTTCATAAAGAGAAGACTTGTTAATTTTGATAATTTTATATTTGTGGTGATGTGCTAATGTAGTATTATTTAATTTATATGATTTGTTTTAGCTATTGAATCCCCGGAGGGATTGCTAATGGAATGGTGGGATGTGTTCTATGAGAAGTTCAGCTCTAATCAGGCCAAGCGTGCCCAAGAGCCATATTCTGAGGTATTCCGTGAACTTTTCTAAATTAAATTCGTCGTTTTTTTGTGAGAAGGTAACATTTGTGTATATTGACAAGTCAGTAGTCGAGTTGCACTGAAACCATATTTAAAAGCGGACTCGCAGTCCTAACAATATCATATGATGTATTTAATCGAGTCGGCATCCTCTAAGTATATTTGTTTGCACTAGAAACAAAAAGTCTAATGCAATTTAGTTTCATCATATGTAGATCATGGTTTTTGCTCTCAGAACATTTTGAATTCCTTTTCTTCCATATTATCCACCAAATACAAGTTGAGACAATTCTCCATTTGTCTCTGTTGCAGCTCCTACTCCTGCTTCCTCGCAACTATATAACAAGTGAGTTATTTTGTTAGGCATGACACTAACTAATGCTCCTAAGGCTAACAAAAATCCTCCACAACTGTGTAGTTATCCTGCATTGCAAAATAGATGACCAACTGTCTCAACCTCTTCACCACAAAGGTAACATCTGGGACATAAAGAGAATTTTCTCTTCTTGAGGTTCTCTTGTGTCAAAACAGCCTCTCTTGCTAATAACCAAGTAAAACAGACAACTTTGAAGGGAATTTTGGTCTTCCATTTATGCTTCCATGACCAATGTTGTGCCTGTTGGTTTCCTCGGTTCAATAACTTGTAAGCAGAGTTCACCTTGAATATGCCATTGCTATCTAATTTCTGCCAAAGTCTGCTTCTTCACTTGTAGCTCTAAACTCCTCCAACATTCTGAAGAACTCAATGACAGAATCCCAGTCATTGAAGTTCTTCCTGAATTCATTGTCCCATCCTTGTTGTGTCCATATGTCAGGTACACTCACATTCTGTTGTACTGCAATACCAGCTAATTCAGGGAACAAACCCTTTAAACTATGTGACCTATCCTCCCAAAAGGAGATCTTGCAACCATTTCCTACTTTAATATTGGTGTGGTTCTTCATAAAAGGCCAGAGTAATTTAATTGATTTTCACACAGTTAACCCCATATGGAGTAATTACTTCCGTTGTCATCCTTCTATCCCCCTCATCGTATTTGATTTTGATAACCTTACTCTAGCACGCATGAGGTTCTTGTGTAAATATCAGAGGCATTTCAATATGAGATTAAATTTATCTTTTTTTTTGAGACTATTATAATCTAAATGCATGATACTTCTTTAATTCTCAGGCTGCACAGGCTATTGACAATGTGGAGTATCCTATCCCATTTGCTGCGCCAACATCTTTTCCTCATTCTGCTAGACCAGTTAGCTCTTGTAACATGCAGCCGTTTCAATTTAATTTTATAGATTACAATATCTCCTTAGTGATGTCACTTTTTTTACTAACTATAGGCGCACAATATATCTCCTCTGGTTCCGGCCTTCCACCTGAGGGCACCTGAGGACGAAGCACTGTTTGATTTAAGGTTTCCTGAGATGGATCGTCCGAGTCCGAGTCAAAGTCAGAGGGTGCCAATTGTAACTGATTCTAGGTAACATGTTATATTTATTGCTATTGCGGACCAATATTTCTGCGCTTGATGTATTTTATAGTGTTCCCCTTGTTCGCTTAACTACATGTTATATCAATGCTGCTTTGTTCTTGAACAAAAACACGTTCCATTGGGTTTTGTGCAATGCAATTGAATTTATCCAATTCTCTGTGTTATGTTTCTGGATAATTAGTTATTGCTTAGATATTGCATAGCGAAAGCATCAATTTGGTTGTTGAAGGTCGTGAATCAGAACATTGTTAACTTTTTTGGATGTTCATGTGTCATACAGCCACCTGATGGAGTAGATTTCAAATAACGCCTCAACAGTGGGAGGCCAAAGTAAGTTTGTATTTCCGAATAATAACTTTTTTTTTTTTTTGAAGATGTGACATAACTTACACTAGGTTTTATTCCTTCCAGGATGAGGGAGAGGGAAAGTAAAAGAGGAAGAGGATCAGTGAGTTGATAATGGGGAAAACGAATGTTAAATGTCAGTTCAATTACTTTTGAATTCCGTAAGATTTGTGTTGTTAATTATTGGAAATTGACCCATCGCATTTCCTCATTGGAGAAGACCAAAAGTTCTTTCTCGCAAAGAGAAAATGATGAACTCCACTTAAAGAGGAGAACTTTGGTTGTTTTCTAGCTCCATGCGTTTTGAGCATGAGGCCTTCCATATGAAAACACAGCTTGATTGGCTCACTTTCATAATTGTTGATGTAGTGATCAAATTGTTAGGCAAACCTATACCATGATGCTCCAATACTTTGAAAGACGAAAAACACAACAAGATCTATGAGCTTGAAGCAAAAAGCGAGAATGGAAGTGCACCTTTATTTGAAGTAAAGCCCATAAAAAGCAATAAGAATTATGGGCTTGAAGCAAAAAGCGAGAACTGAAGTGCATGCTTCTTTAAAGTAAAGCGCACAAGTTATGGAAATAAAAAAATACCAAACATGTTTGAATTTAATGCCATAATAAAGCTAATATTAGTCCAACTCCTCATAGTTAAGCCAAAAATTGTCCGCTTATGATTAGGATTATTTTTGTGTGTCATCATTTGAAGCACGCACTTCTCTGAAGCTTCCTCGCTTTGCTTGAAGTGATAACTCCTTGCTTGGCTTGCTCTATTGCTTTAAGCGACAAAAACAATGGCCCTTAAAAATACTATGAAGTTGAACTTATCGTGCCATCATAACATGTATGAAAGTCTGTCTTTCCTTACTTTGATTGCCTCTGCAAGTAACTTGCTATAAAGAAAACATATTTTAAACTACTCTTGTCTTTGCAAGTAGTCTAAAACCTTTTGTCTAGGTCATTCCAGTTTCAGGAAGCTGTTACTAGTGCGGTCCGACCTGGTATAGGAAGTGTAGGAGAATTTTATTAACTAAATATAAATAGTCCATTTGTGACTTCCTTTCTCTTTCCCTAATAATTGTTATAAGATAGAACACTATAGTACATGATGAAGTAAATCATGGAAAATTTTAAAATATAAATCATGTATGAATTTAATGCTATAATTAAGTCGGTACAAATCCAACTCTTCCTAGTTGAAGCAAGAAGCGTCCTCTTATGGTTGGGATAACTTTGTGCTTCATCATTTGAAGCACATGGTTTCGCTTATAAAATAGTAACTCTTCTCTAGGATTGCTTTCACTTTTTGTGGTGAAAACAATGACTTTTAATAACACACATAGCAAATATTTCCATCATAACATGTCTAAAAGTCTTTTTCTCTTTACCTTGATCGACTTCTATATTCTTCAAGTAGCTGCCTATAAAGTGAATATAGTTTAAATTACTCTGTCTTTGAAAGTAGTCTCAAACTCTTTTACCTAGGTCATTACAATTTTATCAAGTTATTACTAGAGGGGTTTGACTTGGTAGAAGTTGTTATAAACTTCCATGACTTCCTTTTTCTTTCCCTAATAATTGTAATAAGATAGAGCATAGAATTAAAGATATAAATATGTAATGACATAGAATCCTTTTTCCATTTTTCAATTCCACAAGTCGTCATAAATGCATAACCAATTAAGTCTCAAATCTCATTCTATTTTCTAATGAATGGGTGGTTGTTAAGTATGATTGCTTGAAGACTTGGTGTTAATAGCAAGTGTGACTTCCCATAGGAGGCGGATGTAGTGTTTCAATGCTAGGTTCATCTGCTTCTATTTTCGATGCTCAATATGAATCTATGCCTAAAAAATTACTAGAACTTCATAATTGACTAGTATTTCTGGATCCATAATTCTAAAAATACAATGGGTTCAATATGACGAACCTTAAAGGTTGAACATATATGGTATACATTCTGGATTCTTTTATACTTTTCATTAACGTCTTTTAGTTTCCTATCATGCCTTTTTCATTGTTTTTTATAAAATCCTATAAGAAATAGTATACATTTAAGCATAACATTATATTAATTTACAGTAGAAGAAAAGAAGGTATTCAAATGATGTTGATTGGAACTATTTTTTGGTAAGGATGGTAGTTTTGATTACTGCATTTGTGACCACAATGGTAGAAATTTGGGACTAAGAGGATTCTTTTTTAACAGTCAAGTGATCTTGCTCTTGCTGAGCATGTCTATTGATAATTCGTGACATCTAAAAGAAATAAAGCAATGTTACACTTCCACAAGGGTAAATAGCATGAAGTTTTTAGTTGCTACATTATAATATTTTCAAGAAAAAAGGATATTACATAGTCCAATTTAGATCTATGGTATGAATTTAAGCAATGTCAAACTTGCATAATTTCTGCACCCAACGGTGTAGGCCAGCAATCAATAAAATGGGTGAAAATCATATACTAGGATTCAAGTTCAAGTAGAGACAAAAAATGCTTGGTAATTTCTTCCTATTTGATCGCAAATTTACCTAGTAGGCTAGTACCTATGTTGGTGGGAGGTAGTAGGTACATGCCAAAACAATTGAGGTGTGCTTAAGCTTTATGCTAGTAGGCTAGTACCTATGTTGGTGGGAGGTAGTAGGTACATGCCAAAACAATTGAGATGTGCTTAAGCTTTATGCGAACATTGGTGCGAAAAAAGATAAAAATCTTATAGTCGTTATTAGAGTATTTAGTGAAAAGATAAAAATCTCATAATTGTTATTAGAATATTTAGTGAAAAGCACAGAAAAGCCCCAAACGGGTGTTGTCGAAAATTAGAGGCAACCTCCCTGGTGAATTTTTTCCAAAAAATTGGCCGAAAACTACTGCACACACTGGCGTGTGTTGTGACGCAAATCTTGATCTTCCGTTGGCGCGTGAGGGCGCGTGATACGTAAAAAATCATAGGAGGTCACTGAGGTTTTCTCTCCCAAGTGTTCAGCACCTTGTGGTGGTGTTTGTTTTCACATAACACTTACCAAACAAAAAGCAACGCAAACTAGCCTTCGACAGTCATCGAATTCTGACCTGTTTTTCAATTTTTTTGGGTAAGTTTCTCACCAATGCTCTATTACTATGTGAGAAACATGAGAGAAAAATATTGTTCATTGTGTCGACATTATTACTCAAAGAATCCTCTTTATAGACACTATCAGACAATCCTTCATCAAGTTGGATACTATATACTATTTCTATTTCTATTCGAAGTAAGTTTTTGTAGACCTATTCTTATTCTAACGAACACTAATAGGTATATGGTGTTATGTTGTAGTTTTTTCTGATAAGCTGAATGGTTAGTATTACAATAGGAATAGGAACAAGAAAAGTATATAAAATCCTACTTAGAATACGAATATAATTAGAAGTAGAATTAATATATGTAATCCTACTTTGAAAAGGATTGTAATGTAGTGTCTATAAATAGAGTTTCAATGTAGTATAACATAGAAACACAATTCAATACTCCCTCTGTCCCAATTTATGTGACACATTTGAGATTTTGAGATTCAAACAAGCCTATCTTTGACCATATATGTTTCATATATTTTTTAAATATTTTGAATTGTCAATTATTGTGACTTATAGTATATTGACCGAACTCATAAAACTTGTCGGATTTTTTCCTTCAGGTACCTCAACTACTTTATTTTCCTATTGAATAATTAATTTACCCATAATTTGTTCCTTTTAAACACTGTTGGCTGATTTTGATCGGCTTTTCTATTGTCGTGTTGTTATGATTTTCTAATGTGTTCAAATGACTTAAAACACAATTATTCTCAAACAGAGTGACTATCAAGTAGACTAATGAGTTCTGGAACAATAATGTATCCTCTATCAACACCCCTCGCAAAATCTGGTTCCACATCAGCCAACGGTGTTTAAAAGGAACAAATTTTGGGTAGTTCAATATTTCAATAGGAAAAATAACATAGTTGAGGTACCTGAGAGGAAAAACACAACAAGTTTAGGAATCTGTTTATGTATTTTTTACATAGTTTACAAACATATAAATTTTATTTTTTTAAAAATGAAGATTTCATGAGCAAGTTCTCGATCAAAATTAAACTGTTTAACTCTCTAAAAACAGAATATAAATTAGGACAAAGGGAGTAATATTTTTCTCTTATATATCTCACACGGTATCAGAGTTTGTACTATTCTGGTAAAGAAACGAAGAGCTTCCGCTACCGGGGGATGGCTATGACCCATATATGCCACCCGTCTAGCTAATGGTTATGTAACAAAAGTAGGACTAATAATATATGCATGAAAACCATATCCAGGGGAAGAAAACTCAGTCAGGCATGTGATCGTGCATCAGTTTCAGATGACATTCTAGGACTGTTTTGTGTCAACCCCATATCACTTAGCCCCGTGCTATCTTTCTGGTGTCTACCTTTTCATTTCCAATTCGCACATTACGGTGTTCCGGTGACTACTTTCTCATATTTTATTTGTATAGATTGAGGCATGATTTGCAGAGGCAAAAGCCTCCTTTTCTTATTGCTGCCAATCTTAACAGAATAAATACCTGTCTTCGTCCTGCAAAATTGAATGTTAATGGAAAGAGTTGGTGTTGTGCATTTTAAAAAGTAAATAGATGCTGCTTAGTGGTTGCTTTTCCATCCTACATTACTAAGATGCAAAGTTTCAATACTCACCAATGATCTTCTCTTCTTTATCTTCCTCTCCTTTGCTATTTAACGAAGATTACTTTCCTTGAAATAGCCTTTAGGATAAACATGATATAAAGGAAACATACACGGAAAGAAGTAGGGAAGTAGCACACAATGTTCTTTGTTCTTTGGGTATGATGAGTGCTTCGCTCTTCAAATGTTTTTTCCCCAAGAGTTTCCAAGAATATTTATTGCATTGACCATACGGACACAAAATTTCTTAAAACTTAGATTGTACAAATGATGAATTTGAGCTAAGCGGTACTGTAGATTCATGCTAATTTATCAAGTATTGCTGGTTGTATCATCTGTTCTTTAAGGTTTCAAATTCTTTTCGTACTGTGCTTTTGATTGATTTTTTCCTTTTATTGTACCTCCAGAGGAGAATAAGGCTCGCCAACAAGTATGTAATCAAGGATGGAGCTTATCTGTCAGAGCCCTGAATTTTTTAGTAGAGCTGAAAAGTCAACTTAATCTGCACGTTGATTATAGTATTCAGTTCAGGTTCATCTTTAAGTTCGTTTATTCTGTTTTTTGTTCTCAGGGAGTTGGTATTGCGGCCCCTGCCATTGACTATCAATTGTCAAGTCCCAGTTTATGAGTATCAAATCAAAAGAAACAATTTTCTAAACTTCATCCTGTCCTCAGCATGATGTTTTACCTAAAGTGGGCTGGCAGCTCAACCTTTTGAGCGCACATTTTCTGCCCTTGCAAATTTTAATGATTTCAACAGTGATATGCTTATGCATGCTGACTTAAGTGAAGAACATGCCAGAATAAGTTGAATACTCATAAGTGATCCCGTGATCTTAACACTTAGCAGTTGTTTTGATTACAATATCAAGTTGTGAATTTGTTTCCAAAATATTTTTGGTCGTTGAGATATCTTTCTGCAACTTGCTGCATATCAGTATTCAAGGGAGAAATTCAACTTAAAATTCTAATGTGAAATGTGAGAGCCTTATGTAGGATTATGGAAAAAGTGGAACTCTTCATGGTGAAGATTTACATAAGTTTTCAGCATAAACAAAAACTTTGGTGATAGGCAGGCGAAAGGAGAAATTAAGGATTTTTTCTTTTCTCATACTAGATAGTGGGCACAACGGGGTTCATCTCAACTCTCTTTGCTGGAAAATATACTTTTTTTTAATGTTTATATTGATATTGAATTCCTTTGCTTCTTTGTGTCCTTCTTGATATTTTAAAATTTTTTATTGAAAATCCTGGCTCTACCACCGTCTTGTAGTTGTTCAGAAAATGAGGCAATGCATGGAAGATTCTAAAGAACTAAGAACAATGTTAAGAATGAAGTCTTTTGGATGTAATGTCTATTCTCCAAGGCTGTCTCTCGTGTTTGCTTCTCTTCCTCCCCCACTTATTTCGAGGTACCTTTCAACTTCCCCCTTGTTTATTGTTTTTGGTAGATGATTATGATACTTTTTCCAATTTAATTTATATGACATAGTATGATTAGTTACGAAATTTATATGAGATAGGTAGTACTAAGCATGGCATAATATTTGTCTGTTTAAATCTAGTTAGACTTAAACCTTGTATATGTATGTATGTATGTATTTAAAACACGGGCTTATATGTGTTAAAATAGGGGGGAAGTTACAATCCTTCATACTAGTTTGGTGGGATCACTGAACCCAGTAGCTTTAGCCTGGGATGCATCCTGTATTTGCGTTTAAAAATTCACTTAAAATTTATAAATTATTTATTGAATTTTGCTAAGTTTGTCTTCTCCAGAATTCTGAATTTGTAAGCTCAAAATTTATACTAGCTCCGTCTATGTGTTAAAAGATGGTAAATTAAATGAATTGTGGTAGAGTTTTGTGCTTGAATCTATAGAATTCAAATTTTAGATCTGCTTCCATTTGTGTATAAACTTTTGAAATGTGTAATTTTGAATAAGTCATTAACATTTATTTAGTTAAAAAAACTTAAGAAAATTGAATTCTCTAAATCTAAAGAGGTTTTCTTTTTCTTTTTGAAGCAAATTAATAAGAAAATAGTATCAGAAAGAGTATAGTATAGTTTTTGCAGATAACGGAAGCTTTTACTGACTTTCTTTTGTTGTTACTGTTTATGGTGTAGGGGTACCATGCATCGGACAAATATAAAAGAAAATCGGACTATGATAAAGGTTTCAACAACGATTGGACTGTGACAGATTCAGGGGATAGGATCGTCGAGATGACCGAGAAATCTAAAATACGCATGGAAGATCCTTGACAAAAACTGCAAAGAAAATTGAAGAAGAAATCAGATACTAGTACTGCAGATAAAGTACAAAAAGAAAGCCCATGATGTGAAGACAATGACTAAAGACATGATGGATTCTACAAAGGTTAGGTTATATCGTTCCCTCTGTTCTGATTTATGTGGGCATGAGCTTTAAAAAAGGAAGAATCGACTATTAGTACTTCAATTAGTTAAGGTGATTACTTCATGTTAATGGTGAATTTCTTAAGTGAACAAGTAAAAACAAAAAGTTTATTTTTATAAATTGACTAGTAAAAGGGGATGAAGTAAGTAAAAATAATATTTTTTTTTGTGAGGATTTATACTTGTAGTAAAAAAGATTAAAGAAGTGATGATGACTAGTTGATGATCCTAGCATGGAATCAAGTGCAAAATATAAATGATGAAATTTATATAAATCCTGACAAAAAAGAAACCGCTCTTAGTGTTAGAAATTCTCCGCATTTTCTAAATGATCATATAGTTTCTGACTAGAACAAAAGACTAATACTGGGTAGTGGACCTAACTTAAATGTATCATCATTATTAAATCTTTAGTCACAACTAATTGGTATCACTTGCTAGTTTATTTTTCTTATTGCATCTTATTTTTTGTTAAGTGTACGTGTTTTTAAAGAGATCGTATTTATTTGAAAACAACTTCATTTCATACGATTTTATGCTTACCTCATTCTTTGAACACATACAAATTAGGTCTTCTTCTTTTCACTATTTCATGATCCTCTTTTAAAAAATATTAATTCTCCACTCCGGAGATAATAAACAAAGGAAATTTATAGGAACAAATTTTGAAGTGCCTAACCATACAAGGCCCTAAGATTATCTTCATAAACTTCTTTAAAAGTTTTCACCGAAAACACTTTTAGAAATGTTCTCAAATAGTTAAGAATTTAAATTCAGATACTTTTTAAAATTTGGCAAACAAATCAAATTCTTAAATATATAATTACCCTACACCTTATAGTTTTTTCTATTAAAATTCTCTCAATATTCTTTTCAGGAAAACTTCTAAAAATTATCCAACGACTTTAGGAGTCAAACGCATAAGAAACGAATAAATTATTTCTGCCTGGTACAAAAGGTATAAAAGGAAAATTCTTAAAGGAAAATAAAGTGTAATATGAATTAATTGATTGAAAAAGAAAAAGCTCTAAATCTTAAAGAATATTTTAGTTGTGGAGACGAAACAAGAATACTTTTTATTGCTATGAATTCTTTTGTGCATATTGTTTTTATTTTATTTAACAACCAAATTATCACTTATCCTTCAATTTATTGAATTGCTTGAACTTACCTGCCATACTTTTTTTCTATACTCACACTTCATAATGATTTTTTTTCCATTTTAACAATGAAATGTAGATTTCTTTCTCTATTTCTTTTCTTTCTCAATCTCAGTAAGTCAATACAATTGTTGGTATGTACATTATCATTCGGTTGATTGCATATTTTACATGCATATTATTTATTATACATACTTTATGATGAATTTGTTTCAATTTTAACAATGAAATTGTAAATTTTCTTTTTGCATCCTTTTCTTGTCTCTTTTATTTCTCACACTCTTCAAGTCAACATAATTTTCGTTTTACAAATTATCACCCATCGTTTATTTGATTTACATATTTTTTTTACACACTTTTATTAAATAATTTTCCATTTTAATAGTGAAAAAATAGATGTCATTTTTCCCTTTTTTGCCTTTATTTGACACCCATTTTCTTGTCTCTTTTATCACTCAGTATTTTTAAGTCAATAATACATGTTGTTTGTTTGTATCTTTTCTTCCGTTAAGTTTTCTGCAGACAAATCTTGTTAACATCTATCTTCACTCTCATTTTCTCCTCTTTCTCCATTTTCTTTTGGATCATGGACTCAGGGAATTCTAAAAGGATGTGAGTACAAGTTTAAAACTTTTTATGATATATGTTCTTTTCTCCTTTTATGTCCTCTTAATTTTATGGTTGAATGTTTTTCTCAATCAGAGTAATTGATGTAAAACGTGGTCTATCTTGGGAAATAATTTTTTGGAGAAATTTTTCAATAGGGTTTTGATTACATTTTTAAGTTTTAGAAGTTGAAAGGGAAGGCATGATTAGTTGTTGAAGCAAGTGATACGAGACAAGTGTAAGATATAAGAAAATAATTTTCACTAGGCGGAAGGGGAGCCTGGGAGTAACTGGTAAAGTTGTTACACTGCAACCAGAAGGTTACGGGTTCAAGCCGTGGGAACAATCTCTTCCAAAAATGCTTTATAAGACAACGTACATTAGACCTTTGTGGTCTGGTCCAATCTCTTGAAAAAATGTTGGGTAAGATTGTATACAATAGACCGCCGTTGTAATCCGGTCCTTCCCTGAATTTCGTGCATAACGGGAACTTTAGTGCACCGGCTGTCCTTCAGGGTTGAATTTTAGATAGTATAGGGTCAAATTTAATTTTTTCCTTTTAAATTAATGTTGGAAGGCGTATTCATCGAGAAAATGCTTTAGGGGAAAACAATTCACATCAAATTAATGAGATTCTATCGGCAATTCTTCAGGCTTGAAAAGTGCATCTATGATTACTTGGTTAAGAAGGGGATGCGTGAGTCTGCCGAGGCATTCGCGAGTGAAGTTGATCTTGAAATTCCCACAGATGATGGTAAGTCTTTCTTTAAATTTATGGCAGATTTGAACTCATTGCTGTGCTTTATCTTCATTAAAAATTGTCTTCGCATGATGTATAATTCAGGGTAGACTGCCTAGTCACATCCCTTGGGCTGCGGGCCTTTTTTCGGACATTGGGTGAATGCAGGATGGATTGTGCATTGGGCTACCCTTTTATTGATGATCATGTTAACTATGTTATTGCTTTGATTTCATTTTAATTTTTATATGGCGTTTGACTAGACACATATTTTAAGAAAAAAAGGAAGTCTTATGGCACAACTTCAATTTTCTTTTGTGAAGGTAACAGTCTTGTATTATATTCCAAAAAATCAAACCTGCCATAACTTGTTACAAGTTTACTAATTACAAATAAAAGGAGAGTATCACGAAGATCTTAAATCCTAAATAACAAAAATTACAAGGTGCCTAAAGCATGCATTACTGATTCTAGAAAAAAAAGAAATAAAACCAAGCCATTCATCTTCATCTTCTGGATGCTGTTACTTTTGTTCTGGAAGCATCTGAGGTTCCTCTCTTTCCACACAGACCATCAGATACAGGTGGGGATGATCTTGCATCCTTCTTTATGACCAGAAATGTAGGCAAAGATACTCCATGTTTTCAGGGCCTGGACAATATTTCTTGGCATCACCCAAAGTAGGCCCTTCGAATTGATGAAAATGCTCCACAAAATATTAGTGATCCTACAGTGAAGAAAGAGGTGATTGACTGACTCAGCCTCTTCTCCACACAGGAAACATCTAGGACTCAGTTGGATACCCCTTTTCATGAGGTTTTCCTAGGATAAAACAGCCTGCTTTGCTAGTAGCTAAGTGAAGCAGGACACTTTTGGAGGTATTTTAACTTTCCAGATAAGTTTCCATGGCCAGCCAGTAACCTGATAGATGAAAGAGTTGAACTTTTTGTAAGCTTCCTTCACACTAAAATTTCCATTGCAGTTATGATTCCAAAACAATCCATCTTGGGAGGTAGAGGTTCCTTTGAATTGCTCAAGGATTCCAAAGAAATCTACTAGTCTTTGGATCTCCCAATCATATAGGGGCCTTCTGAAGCTCAGATTCCATCCCGATTTGACCAAACTTCTGCCACAGTGTCTTTTTGTTGTTGTTTCAGAATGTAGATATCTGGGAAGAGGGGTTTTAAGGAGCCTTGTTCTAACCAACTGTCCTCCCAGAAGGAGACCTTCATGGCATTTCCTATTCCAATGCTGTAATCTTCTCTTAGTTTTGCCAAAGGTTTCTGATGGCCCTCCAGATCTCTATATTCGAATTTATGTGTCATCGGGCTACAAAAATTATGAAAGACCTTTATACATGTGGTCTAAAATAAGCTTTAAATATGTGTGACTATAAATCATCACAGTAACATGAAAATTTAAAGTATTTTTAATTTTCTGGGGATAAATGAAAAAGTAAAGTATGTCATATGAATTGGGTTAAAGAGAGTGTAACATACCAAAAGTATTCATACAAATAGAATGAAGGGAATGATAGATAATGCCATTCTTTGAATGTTGTGGTGCACTTGTTCTAGGGTCAATTTTTTCTTGAAAATGCTTTCTGTAAAATTGTATTAGTTGCTCTTCTTTATTTTGGAGGGATGTGCACAACATAGTGACTGATCATTTTATTTGTGGTGATGTTCTAATGTTCAATTATTTAAATCTGCGATTTGTTTCAGCTCCAAAATCTCCGGGGTCATTTCTCGCGGACTGGTGGAATGTGTTCTCTGATATGCTCATCTCTAATCAGTCCGCCCAAGATCCTTATGCTGAGGTATTCTCTAAACTTTTCTAAGTTAATTTAGTGAAAATGGTCAAATGCCCCCTTAACGTATATTTGGATTCTCAGCTACACACTAATTTTATAAAGGTCCTATCACCCCATGTACTGTTTAAAACTGAAATTATTACCTCCCTAAATGCTTAGCTAACATAGTGAGTGTATTTCACTCTCTTTGGTAGAGTGAGCATCAAAAACTATTGTTAAAACTTTATTTTCAATATCTTCTTTCAATAAATAAATGCGTTTTAATTTTTTTCTTATTTGTTTTCTTTCATCTCCAGCAATATAAACAAATCTCCCATCTTTCACCACCTCTAAGTCATACTGCCACCATCTTCACCGGATTCACCATTGTTGAATCCAAACAATTTTTCAAACTCATGTACAACTCTTGCAAAATCAATCAACCTAAATCAATTTTAGATAAGTTAACATATATTTATATCACCCCAAAGTACTTTGGATCTGATTTGAGAAAAATCAGTATGGGTTTGTTTACTTCAAATCCAATTGAACCCACCAAAAAAATTATTTTTTTACTAATAGATCCTTTAATTATTAATCTCAAATCTCAACCAATCAACTATGTCTATTAATCTCAAATCTCAACCAATCAACTATGTCTCAATTTTTTTTGCTAGTAATTTCGTTAATTCATCAGACGTCATAGAAACAATCTCTTCCTCTTGGAATTGTCATCGCCATCGATGATGATGTGGAAGACATCATAGGCTCATCCTCATCTTCCTTGAGAGGATTGCTTATCTTCGGTGACCACCACTAATGACAATATTCTGCCATGTTCATCCTCTCTGCCCCCTTCACTTTTTCTTTTATAATTTGATTTTTAGGTTTCAGAAGTGCAAAGCCCCAATATCTCTGGGCGAGCTTTCAAATAATTATTCACCTTTCTTCCTTAAAGACCCAGTTTCGATTGACTTGTGGTGTTCTAATGGTGGTGAAAGTACTTTGGGTGTTTGAATGGATGGGTAAGACTATAGAAGAAAAGGGTAAATAAATATAAAAAATTGAAAAAAAAATATTTGATGAAGTGTCTTCTTTTATCCTCTTTTTGAGACTATTATAATCTAAATGAATTTTTTTTTTCAAATTATCAGGCTGCACGTACTATGGACAATGTGGTACCTCAAGTCCCTTATGCTGTGCCAGCATCTTCTTCTCATTCTGTTACACCAGTTAGCTCTCCTACAAATGCATCGTTCGGTCTTAATTATATAGATTATAATGTCTCCCTTGTGATGTCACTCTTTTGTCCGAACTATAGGCACATAATATATCTCTTGTGGTGCCGGCATTTACTCCTGAGAGATCACAAGAGCCATACCATCTGAGGATGCCTGAGGACGAAGTGACACCTAAGTTAAGATTTCTTGATGTGGATCGTCCGAGTCAGGGGGCGGCGTTTGTAACTGATTCTAGGTAATAACTTGTTATGTTTATTGCTAATCCAAACCAACGTTTCTGCACTTGATGTATTTTTTTTAGTGTTTGTCTTGTTCATGTAACTTCATGTTATATCTGTGCTGCTTTGTTCTTGACAAAATCACGTGTCCATTTGGTCTTGCGCAATGTAATTATGACCGTAAAATTGAATTTATCTAATTCTGTGTGTTAATCTTCCTAGATAACTACTTATTGCTATGATGTTGCATAGTGAAAGCATCAATTTGGTTGTTGAAGTTGGTGAATCAGAAGATTTGTAACTCTTTTAGATTTTCTTGTGTCATGCAGCCGCCTGATGGAGCAAATTCCAAATATGCCTCAACTGTGGGAGGCCAAAGTATGTTTACATTTCTGATACAACAACAATTTTTTTTTTGTTGAGACATAACTGTCAAGGTTTTATTCCTTCCAGGATGAGGGAGAGGGACAAGGCATTTACTTTGACCAAACTATGCAGATGGAACCAAATGCCGATACTCCTGAAAAGGTTATGCTTCAGGTGCCAGATCCTTCTGAAGCAGGTTCGTTTGTATTGTTTTCAAATACCTTGCATTTATGTTTCAGATTCTCTTGATTTTGGTCTTGATAATACATGTGAGCTCATCTAAGTAGTTCCACTCTTATATTTTGACTTAACATGCATTAAGGTTCTAACTAAAATCTGCAAGAAAAGCTCCTTCATTGGAGGAAGCAGTTGCATACTTTTTCAAAATTCTCAGTGCCTTGTGCAGAACATGCTCATTGTTGTATGTGTGTTGCATTTACCAACACAAAATTAGTAGTGGTTTAACTTTGTATGTCCGATCATGAACATCAAGTATTTATGGATTAGGTTACAGCCTCATTCATGTCCAGCTTTAAGGATATGAAAGATTTCCCCTAAGATGAGGTTTTATTTGGTGTATACAAGATCTCTCGATATGTGACTGAACGTATCTATAGCCTTAATTAAGATGAGGTTCTTGAGAAAATCATATTTCCCCATAAGGCTGCAGCCTCGTTCATGTCCGGAAGAGATTAATTATTTGGTAATTGTAGAAGCGAATAACTTTGTATGTCTGATCAGAGGTTTTATTTGATGTATACAACATCAAGTATTATCATGGGTTATTTGGTAATTGCAGAACTGTTTAATTGTACGCTTATGTAGAGAATGCCTTTTGACCCAAAATAAGACCTTTTTTGCTGGTGTATGAAAATGTTGGTTTGTTATTAGTTCTTCAAGGACAATTAAACAGTTCTCTATTTTAGTAGAAACTCTTATCGGATTCTGTGCTACTCTTCCTATCAGGCTCTTCTACTGGCTCCTGCTCTGGGATGCAGCAAACTCCCTAATCAAATCAAAATCTCTTGATTTCCTGATCTTCCTCTTGGCATGGAATTAAGAAGGTGATAACTTGAGAAAGCTTACAATTTATTAGCTATATTATAATACAGTACATGTAGACTATAGCCATGAGGAAAGACAAGATGCATTTTGTTACTTCTTGATTGTTTTAAGCTTTTTTTTTTGTAATCCAAGCTTCATAACGAGTACTTGATTATGATTTATGAATGGAATAACATTCAATGTTGTTGCTTTCTCCCAATTGTAAAATGGCTGTTGTATCATTATAGTTCACAAGTTAAAGTGCAGTGCACAACAACAACAACATACCCAATGTAACCCCACAGGTGAGATCTGGGTAGGTGATGTGTATGCAGCCTTAGTGCAGTGTCTTGATGTGAATGTAAAACTGCTAATAACATTTAAATGTGGCATAGAAAGTTTAGGCATTAACAGCGAGAAAACAGAATGTTGATGGCTTCAGGCATGAGCGATTTAGGTTAAGGTCACAGGCAACATTTGGTATTTATATAAGTTGGCTTGATCAATGATGCTTGAAGAAGCATTATACTGATGGTAGTTAAGCTTTTGCGAATTAGACTCTAAATAGTATTGAAGATATTGCTCATCGATGTTTGCAGAAACATTATGTTGATGGTACTTGTATTCAAGTCCATTATTAGGCTTATATATAAGATATTCGTTCTTCCTTGGTTGTGAATAAGCTGTTCTTATATTAGTTAGGAGTCTAGTCAATCAAATCTACAGATTGTGTCAAAATGATAAGGGTATCCTGGTGCACGAAACATCTCGTGTTTATGATGGATCTGGGCAAGGGCCATACTCGATCAATGTAGGTAGGCAGCCTATCTTGATGCAGACATCATTGGCTGATTCCATGGAAACAACTTTACAGTTGCTCCAAGACTCCCTTCCTTACCGTCAAAATGATAAAAAAAACAGAAAGGGACTGTGCCTGCTTTGCTGCAGTTATTTTCTCTAACAAGTCATTTGTGGCTGTGGTCTCTTGAGGTATGGACCACCTCAAGAGTAGAGTGCAGTGATTGAGGACGGTTTCTGCATTGCGATATAATATTTTATTCCCATAATGACATAATGAATGGGGACATCCTCACTGTGTATCATTTGGTGGATAGGATAGGAGGGAGAGTAAAAGAAGAAGGGGAATGCTGATTGGTATAGGGGAAAAGAATGTTAGCTCAATTACCTTTGAGTTCCTTAACACCTACCAGCCCATTCCTATTTAAACTAGGAAACAAACACCAACACATAAGATCTGTGTTGTTAAGTATTACAAATTTGCCTCACCGCATTTTCTTACAGGAGAAGACCAAGAATTCTTTTCGCAAAGAGAAAATGATAAACTCTACTTAAAGAGGGAAACCTTGATTGGTACCTAGCTCCATACGCTTTGAGCACGAAGCCTTCCATATGAAAACATTAGTCTTATTGGCACACACTTTAATCATTGTGGATGTAGTGATCACATCATCAAACAAGATTATACCGTGAGGTTACAATGTTTCAAAAGCATGAAATACAAAAAAGAACAAGATCTATGGGCTTGAAAGCAAAAGGCGAGAACTACATTTCCTTGAGGTAAAGTGCACTAAGTACAAAAAAGCAACAAGATCTATGGGCTTGCGGCAAAAAGTGAGAATGGAAGCTCACATTTATTTGAATAGTGCACAAGTTATGGAAAAAAAAAATCCAAACATGTATGAATGTAATGCTATAATATAAGCTGATATTAATCCAACTCCTCATAGTTTAGCCAAAAATTGACCGGTTACCGTTGGGACTATTTTGCGCGTCATTATTTGAAGCGTATGGTTTCGCTTATGAAGCGATAACTCCTCGTTTGTCTTGCTTCATCATCTTAAAAAGCAAAACAATGACCCATAATGACACTAGGAGACTTGGTAGATCTTTTCATCATATTGTCATCATAACATGTCTGAAAGTTGTTTTTCTTTACTTGGATCCTCTCTATATTCTTCTAATAGCTTCCAATATTGCCAAAATATTTCAAACTACCGTTTGTCTTTGTAAGCAGTCTAAAACCCTTTTATCTAGGTCATTTCAATTTCACATAATTATTACTAGAGGGCCCTGACCTGGTACAAGAACTGCGAGAGAATGTTATAAACTTAATAGAAATATTCCATTTGTGGCTTCCATTCATTTTTCTCTAATAATCATCATGAAATAAAACGTAAAATCAAAGAGATAAGTGGTGAAATGCAAATTATGGAAAACTAAATATACCAAACGTGTATGATTTAATCTTATAATAAAGTTGGTATTAATCCAACTCCTCATAGTTGAGCTAAATATTGTCCTCTTAAGGTTATGATTATTTTGCACGTCATCATTCAAAACACATGGTTTCCTCATTAGTAATAACTCGTCGCTTGGATTGTTTTTATCATTTCAAGCGGCGAAGCAATAACTTTTAATAATACTATGAGACTGGATTTTTCCATCATAACATGTGTGGAAGTTGTTTCTCTTTACCTTGATAGACTTATATATTCTTCGAGTAGCTTTTGATAAATTCAACATATTTTAAACCACTCTTTGTCTTTGCAAGTAGTCTAACCCTTCTACCGAAGGTCATTCTAATTTCAACAAGTTAATTATAAGGGGTCGAACTTGGTACAAGTAGTGTTTAGAGGATGTTATAAACTAAGTAGAAATATACCATTTGTGACTTCCTTTATCTTCTAATAATCATCATAAGGTAGAACATAAAAGTAAAGAGATAAGTAAAGTGCACAAGTTGTAGAACGCTAAGATATACCAAACACGTATGATTTACGGTGGGTGTTTGGATAAAGTTTTTTGAGTGAATTAAAAGTCAAAAGCCAAAATTAGGTAGCTACCTACTTTTAACTTTTGGGTCTTTTTTTTGTACATTTTAAGCGTAAGGTAAAGTGCGTAAGCACTTCGTGTCTTTGTCAAACACCTCTAAAAATAAAAAAAGTGTTTTAAAGTCGAAAATACCTTAAAATAGGTCAATTCAAACACCCTCTCAATGTTATAATAAAGTTGTTATTGATCAAAAGCTTCATAATTGAGCCAAAAATTGTCCGCTTAAGGTTTGGGTTATTTTGCGCGTCATCATTTTAAGGGCGTGGTCTCCTCTCTTGGATTGCTTTAACACTTTAACCAGTGAAGCAATGCCTTCTAATAACACCATGACCGGATTTTGGCATCATAGCATGTGTGGAAGTCATTTCTCTTTACCATGATTGACTTCTATATTCTTCAAAGTAGGTTCCTATTAAGTGAACATACTTTAAAGTTCAAACTACTTTGTTTTTGCAAGTAGTCTAAAACCCTTCTACCTAGGGTCATTCTAATATCAACAAGTCACTACTAAAAGGCTATGTTGCTCATACTCTTAAAAAATATTGACAGGTGTGTGTTGGATCCTCCAAAAGTAGTTTGTTCTTGGAGGATCCAACACGTGTTCGAACATTTTTTAAGATTTCGAGCAACATAGCGAGAGGGGCCGACCTGGTACAGGAAGTGGCATAGGATGTTATAAACTAAACAGAAATATTCCATTTGTGGCTTCCTTTCACTTTCTCTAATAGTCATCATACATAAAATAGAATATAAAAGTAGATATACATAATAAAGTAAAGCACAAATTATGGAACACTAAAAAAACTAAAACATATGATTTAATGCTATAATAAAGTTGGTCTTACTCCCAAAATGCTAAGTTGCTCAGATTCTCCAAAATGATGTCGCACCCATGTCGGATCCTTCAAAAATACACTAATTTGGTGGATTCAACACGCACTCGTCAACAATTTTGGAAGAGTCCTAGCAATATAGATTTGAAGAGCCTCGCTTGGATTGCTTTATCGCTTTAAGCGCAAAGCAATGACTTTTAAAAACACCATAAGACTGGATTTTGCGATCATAACATGTGCGTAAGTTGTTTCTCTTTACCTTGATAGTTCAAGTAGCTCCTTATAAAGCAGACATATTTTAAACTACTCTGTCTTTGCAAGTAGTCTATGAGGTCATTCCAGTTTCAACAAGTTATTACTAGAGTGGCCCGACTTGGTACAACTAGTGTTATAGGACGTTATTTTACGATTGGGTGTAAAAGTAAAGAGATACATATTGAAGTAGAAACCTTTTCTTATTTCTCAATTCGAAGAGTCATAAATGCTTGACCAACATAAGGTTCAAATCTCATTCTATTTTTTTAATGAATGGGATGTTGTTGCACAAGGTTGTTTTAAGATTGAAGTGTTAATAGCAAGTTTGGCTTTCCATAAGAGGCACATACAATGTTGGGGCTCCGGTTTCATCTGCACTCAGTACTTCCGACACAAAATATAAATTTATGGGTAAAAATCTAGTAAAATTGGAATGAATAGTATGTCTGAATCTGTAATTTAAAAAATAGAATTGGCTCGATACTACCATCCTTAAACATTGAACTGGTAGAGGGTTTTTTTTTTTTTTTTTTTTGTGAAAGGGGTAACATAACTCTATAGGTATCCACAGGTATAAGTGTAGTTCCCCTTTAGAAGTGTTACGATCTATCAAAAGCTCAAGTCTATTTTTGTTGCCTATAAAAAGATCTAGAACATCAAAGATGTCTTCAGTTTGAGCTAGTAAACTATGTTTACACCAAAAGTAAAATAGAGCTAAACACTTCATTTTGACATCATGTAGACTGTTCTGCCCATTTCCAAAGCTCCTATTGTTTCTCTCTTTCCAGATTGACCACCAAATGTATGCTGGATAATCTTCCATCTCTCTTTCTAATGCAACTTGGTTTCACCCATCTGATCCCCTCACACTAGTGAAACATTCTCCACAGTTGTTCTGTCCATTTACAATGTAAAAAAAGATGGTTGACTGTCTCAGCTTGCTCTCCGTACATATAACACCTAGAAGCCAACTGATGACCTTTCTTGTCAGGTTCTCATGTGTTAGAACAACTTCTTTTGCCAAAAGCCAAGTGAAACAATTCACTTTGTAAGGCACCTTAGGTTTTCATATCATCTTCCATGTCCACTCTTTCTCCTGTCCCCTTGTAAGGCACCTGTAGATTTTGAATTTTGGATTTGCCAAGGCTTTGTCTTCATAGTTGCCTAATCATGCTTTATTGATTATTTTTTTACAGCATCCTATAAGAAATATTACTATTAGTATTAGTCTGAGAGTAAAAGAAAAGAAAGGTATTTAGATGACTTTAGTTGTGATTAGGTTTTGATAAGGACGGTTGTTGTGATTAGTGCGATTGAGACCACAATGGTAGAAATTTGGGAAGATAAAGTGCTCTTACTAACTGTGTCTATTGATATTTTATGACATCTAAAATAAATAAAGCTACTACTGTTTCTCAAGGGACTGAGTTACTAAATTATAATATTTGCATGAAGAAAGAATATTAATCAATGGTCGAGCTTAGATCTATAATATGAAAATCAAGCAATGATGTGCTTTCATAATTTCTACACCCTAGGGTGTTGCCTTAGTGGCCAATGAAGTGGGTGAAAAAAAGTAGAGACAAAAAATGCTAAGGTAATTTCTTCCCATTTGGCTGAGTTTTGGTAAACAGATTTGGTGGGAGGTAGTTGGTGCATAGTGAAATAGTCGGGGTGTGAATGAATCTTTACATGAACATCAATGTGAAAAAAGATAATAGTTTCATAATAGTTATTAGAGTAGTTAATGAAAACCGCAAAGAAGCCCCAAATCCTATTGTAGCTATAAACGCAAAGCAAAACTAAAGCATTGGACTTAGCAAAGAAAAACGCCAAGAGAATGTAATTACAAATACAAACTATAAATCGGTGGACAAAAGGATGGAAAAAGTATAATTAAGCTATACATATGACGTTGTGCCCCTTTAAGGCAGAGCCTATTAAAATGATCAGACACCTTAACACCTTGATGCCTACACTAAAGCACCAACCAAGCGAGGTGAAATGCACGAGCTAGGTTTCGTTGAGCTTCATGGCTTATGAGCGCTTTAAGTGAGCCTTTAACAACCCTATAGTTATTTGAAAAGTTATGTTGTAGTGTTATCTGATAAGGTGGTTAGTCATTTCACTATGATAAATGTGTAAATGTATGGTAAAAACTTATTCATTCACCAAAGACCTGCCTAGGTTGCTACTTGCATTTGTTAAACAGTCGTCAACATATTTGGGAGAGACTCATATAATCAACCCGAACTAGTTCGGAATTGATACTATTGGTTTTTTCTATATCTACTTATGATTCTTTATGATAAAGAAATTCTGTAAAAAAACTGATGCCGACATATCCTCTCTTTTGATATTGGACTATCCTGTTCTTTGTTTAGCGTCTCATTTTTCTCGCACTTGTATAATCACTTCGAACAAAGTATGGAATAGCAGTGCTGCAACTTATTCTTAATATCTTCAGATTGGGAAAGATGCTGACTTGCAGAAAGCTACAATAGATGATACTGAAAAGAAAAAGGAAAGGAAAGCTACATATGTCAAAGAGATGATATCTAGTAAGTGAAAGCAATTCGTATGGTGCTTTGGAGCATAGATGATATCTAATAAGGAGTATGCTTATAGAGGAATTAGAGCTTGTAGATCTGTTAGGCTCTCTATAAGTAGTTTCTCCCTTTCTCTCTTTTTTTGTTTGTTTGTTCTGTTCCCCCTTTTGAAGGTCTCCAGCTTATCCTTAATGCTGAGGAATTCAACATTACCAGTTTCAGAAAAAAAAAAAAACAATACTTGGTCACACTCGTAAAATTAGAATTTGATGCAAGTATAGTGTAGTACAATGTGATTATAGCCTTTTTGTACAGTGTCTCATAATACAAGAACTTTGTTACTGACTGTAAAAGAATCATGAAAAGTTAGCAAAAAGGAGCGCATGTTCAATCTTTTCTAAAACCATTGACTAAGTATCACATTGTGCTTTGTTAAGAAATAGATGCAGATAGTAAGTTTCTAAGTTCATGTATGATACTCCATCATATATTTTGCTTAATATCACAATAGTTGATGCTTCAATTCTGATATTTTGCAGACTTCTCTTTGATTTCCTGTCCTCATTGTACTAGAAGCAAGACAATGTGTTTCCACTTTTATCACTAGGAAATGTTGGTTGATATTGGGCATGTGTTGTTTGGTGGCACCATGGCACTATGTGAGTCAACGTATTCATTTCAAAGGATTGTTGATCTGATGTCATTTCAGCCGCAGGTATCATAAGTTGGCATTTCTCAAGAGCATTCTCTCGGCCAAAAAATTTGATTCAGGTTTCCCCTATATCACATGAACACTTGATCTAATAGGAAACTAAATAAACATGGTTTGATTCATCTCATAGCTTTGACGTAGATATTTTGTTGGATGTTAATCCCTATTGACACAAAGTCAAGACTAGAGGACGGCATCAAATGGAATATAGTACAAAAATGTGGCATCAGAAGGAAGATGCTAATTAGATTCTATAATATTAGACCAGATGATTGCATCATATGATATTTGTTTATCTTGCAAAATCAAGAGCAAAGGATTGCATTACAAAAGGGATATAAGGTACCACATTTTCCCTGGTTCGTGTAGCTTGAGAAATTAAAGAATGTGCCTACAAATTACAATTGCCTTGCAAAAGTGATTTTAACTAGAAAAGTTTAGGTAACAACTCATCATAGGATTCTTGGGCATGCTGGATGGTTAACGATGAATATGTCACAAAATACATCCCGTCGCTCCATTAGAATTTTTTGTGGAGAGTTGATATATATATATAAGCATCTCCCAGAATGAACTTGAAATTCATGCGTCTGTTTGTAATTTGCTTCCTTTATCAATTCTTCAAAGGGATTTCTAGCAGAATGGGAGTTCCAAACCTATTATCTAATAAGAACAAAGGGGCAAGCCAACATTGACTCATAGAAAAATATAAATCATTGGACAACAATGAACCATCATCTATTGATGTTGCACATGACACAATCAACTCAACTCAACTCAACATCTTACGCTAATAGAAGTTTCTTACTTTCCTATTAGCGAAAGAAAATAACTGGAAAATGAGTAAGTGTGTTGATTTTTATAGAAAATCCTTCATAAAAGACTTGTACACTGAAGAGAAATATCTCAGGATCTCTTCTGTTTTTTCCTTCCTAGATGATTGAGCGTCAGCTCAGTGATACTTGCAGCAAAATTCAAGAGGAACAAATGGCGAAGCAGTTTGAAAACAGAAATCTGCAAAAAATCAGACCCGTGTTGGAGGCTCAGAGCAGCTGAAGCATCTGTCTTAAAATAAGGCAAGTTCAAGTTCAGACAAGCTATTGCAAGTAAATTGTTCTAATTGGACATATTTAGTTTGATTTTCTTCCATGCAGTATATTGCGACACATTTTCAAGGTCAAACGAGCCCCGAAGCACGCATAACCATTTATTGAGTGATCTGGACTGCGATGTCAAAAATGGAAAAACTTTTTGTGCACGTGTGTCAAGACCTTGTGTATGATTCTGGTTGGCCCTCACGGCAATTGCGACCCATTTTCAAGGTCAAACGAGCTCCGAAGCGCGTATACCCTCAATTTCGATGATTTTCGTGTGCTATAGCAAACCATTTTTTGGGTAATCCCGATTGCGATGTCAAAAATACCAAACATTTTTTTGGACGTACTTCAAGACATTTGCTATGCATTCAGATCCATTTTAAAGGTCAAACGAGCCCCGAAGCGCGCATACCCCACATTTCGAAGATTATCGTGTGCCATAGTAAACCATTTTTTGGGTGATCTGGATTTCAACTTCAAAAATGCAAAAATATTTTGTGGACGTCCATCAACACCTTGTTTATGATTCCTATTGGCCCTCGCATCAATTGCGACCCATTTTCAAGGTCAAACAAGCTCCCTGAAGTGCGCATACCCTCAATTTCAACGATTTTCGTGTGCTATAGCAAATCATTTTTTGGGTGATCCATTCCACCGTCAAACATGCCAAAAATTTTCGTGGAAGTCCATCATGACTTGTCTATGCATCCGGTTGGACCTCACGGTCATTTCGACCCATTTTCAAGGTCAAACGAGCCCCGAAGCCTGCATACCCTCCATTTCGATGATTTTTGTGTGCTATAGAAAACTATTTTTTGGGTGATCGCGACATCAAAAATGCCAAAAAATTTTGTGGACATCCGTCAAGACCTTGGATATGCATCCGGTTGTCCCTCACGGCCATTCCAACCTATTTTCAAAGTCAAACGAGCCTCGAAGCGCGCATACCCCCCATTTCAATGATTTTCGTGTGCTATAGCAAACCATTTTTTGGGTGATCCGAATTCCAAACGTTAAAAATGCCAAAAAATTTTGTGAACAACCTTCAAGACATTGGCTATGAATCCGGTTGTCCCTCACGGCCATTTCGACCAATTTTCAAGGTTAAACGAGCCTCGAAGCGCGCATACCCCTCATTTCAAAGATTATCGTGTGCTATAACAAACCATTTTTTGGGTGATTTGGATTTCAACTTCAAAATGCTAAAATATTTTGTGGACGTCCATCAACACCTTATTTATGATTCCGGTTGGCCCTCACGGCAATTGCGACCCATTTTCAAGGTCAAACAAGCTCCCCCAAGCGCGCATACCCTCTATTTCGACGATTTTCGTGTGCTATAGCAAATCATTTTTTGGGTGATTCGGATTTCGACGTCAAAATTTTTTGTGAAAGTCCGTCAAAACCTTGGCTATTTATCCGGTTGGCCCTCACAACCATTCCGACCCATTTTAAAGGTAAAACAATTCCTAAAGCGCGCATACCCCCCATTTCGATATTTTTCGTGTGCTATAACAAACCATTTTGTGGTTGATCCGGATTCTGACGTCAAAAAAGCCAAAAATTTTTGTGGACATTTCTCAAGACCTTTTCTATGCATACGGTTGTCCCTCACGGCAATTTTGACCCATTTTTAAGGTCAAACGAGCCCTGAAGCGCGCATACCCCCATTTCAATGATTTTCGTGTCCTATAGCAAACCATTTTTTGGGTTATTCAGATTCCTACGTCAAAAATGCAAAAATATTTTGTGGATGTCCTTCAAGACCTTGGCTATGCATCCGATTGTACCTCACGGCCATTCCGACCCATTATAAAGGTCAAACGAGCCCCGAAGCGCGCATACCCCCCATTTCAATGATTTTCGTGTACTATAGCTAACCATTTTTGGGTGATCCAGATAGCGATCTCAAAAATGCCAAATATTTTTGTGGGCATTTTTCAAGACCTTGTCTATTCATACGATTGTCTTTCAAGGCAATTCCGACCCATTTTTAAGGTTAAACGAGCCACAAAGTGCGCATACCCTCCATTTCGATGATTTTTGCGTGCTATAGCAAACCATTTTTCGGGTTATCCGAATTCCTACGAAGAATGCCAAGAAATTTTGTGGAAGTCCTTCAAGACCTTGGCTTAGCATCCAGTTGTCCCTCATTGGAATTTCGACGCATTTTCAAGGTCAAACGAGTCCCGAAGCGCGCATATCCCCATTTCAACGATTTTCGTGAGCTATAGAAAACCATTTTTTGGGTGATCCGAATTTCGACGTCAAAAATACTAAAAATTTTGTGGACGTCCTTCAAGACCTTGTCTATGCATCTGGTAGGCCCTCACTGTCATTCCGATCCATTTTAAAGGTCAAACGAGCCCCGAAGGTGATCTGGATTGCGACGTTAAAAATGCAAAACTTTTCTATGGACGTCCTTCATGACCTTTGCTATGCATCTAATTGGACCTCACGGCCATTCCGACCCATTTTGAAGGTCAAATGAGCCCAGAAGCGCGTATACCCCCATTTCAATGATTTTCGTGTACTATAGCTAACCATTTTTTGGGTGATCCAGATTGCGATGTCAAAAATGCCAAAAAATTTTATGGACGTCCGTAAAGACCTTGGCTATAATTTCAATTGTCCCTCACAACAATTGCGACCCATTAACGAGTCCTGAAGCGCGCATACCCCCCATTCGACGATTTTCGTGTGCTATATCAAATAATTTTTTGGGTGATCCAAATTTCAACGTCAAAAATGCCAAAAAAATTTTTGAAAGTCCGTCAAGACCTTAGCTATGCATCCGGGTTGCCCTCACGGCCATTCCGACCTATTTTCAAGGTCTAACGAGCCCCGAAGCGCGCATACCCCCCATTTCGACGATTTTCGTGTGCTATAGCTAAATATTTTTTTGGTGATCCGGATTGCGACGTCAAAAATGCCAAAAAAAATTGTGGGCTTCATTCATGACCTTGGATATGCAACGGTTGGCCCTCAGAGACATTTTGATCCATTTTCAAGGTCTAACGAGCCCTGAAGCGTGCATACCCCCCCCCCCATTTCGATGATTTTTGTGAGCTATAGCTAAATATTTTTTGGGTGATCCGGATTGCGACGTCAAAAATGCCAAAACAATTTGTAGACGTCTTTCATGACCTTGTCTATGCATCCAGTCGACCCTCAAGGCCATAACGACCCATTTTAAAGGTCAAACAGGCTCCGAAGCGCGCATACCCCCCATTTCGATAATTTTCGTGTGCTATAGCTAACCATTTTTTGGGTAATCCATATTGCGACGTCAAAAATGTCAAAAATTTTTGTAGACATCCGTCAAGACCTTGGCTAAGCATCCGGTTGGACCTCACGGCTATTCCAACCCATTTTCAAGGTCAAATGAGCCCAAAGCACGCATACCCCCATTTCGACGATTTTCATGTGCTATAGCAAACCATTTTTTGGTTGATCCGGATTGCGACGTCAAAATGCCAAAAAGCATTCAGGATATCAGTCAAGACCTTGGATATCTATCCGGTTGTCCCTCACGGACATTCCAACCCATTTTAAAGGTCAAACAAGCATCGAAGCGCGCATACCCCACATTTCGACAATTTTCGTGTGCTATATAGTAAAGCATTTTTTGGGTCATCCGAATTTCGACGTCAAAAATGCCAAAAAAATTTGGAAATCCGTAAAAACCTTGGCTATTCATCCAGTTGGCCCTCACGGCCATTCCAACCCATTTTCAAGGTCAAACAAGCCCTGAATCGCGCATACGCCCCATTTCGATAATTTTCATGTGCTATAGCAAACCATTTTTTGGGTGATCCAAATTCTGACGTCAAAAATGCAAAAATATTTTGTGGACATCCATCAAGAACTTGTCTACGCATACGGTTGGCTCTCACATCAATTTTGACCCATTTTCAAGGTCAAATGAGCCCCGAAGCGCGCATACCCCCCATTTCGACGATTTTCCCGTGCTATATCAAATAATTATTTGGGTGATCCGGATTCCTACGTCAAAAATGCCAAAATATTTTGTGGAATTCCTTCAAGACCTTTTCTATGCATATAGTATGCCCTCATGGGAATTCCAACCTATTTTCAAGGTCAAACGATCCCCGAAGCGCGCATATCCCTATTTCGACGATTTTCGTATGCTATAGCAAACCATTTTTAAGTGATTCGGATTCCAACGTCAAAAAAGCCAAAAAAATTATGAACGTCCGTCAAGACCTTGTCTATGCATTCAGTTGGCTCTCACGGCAATTCTGACCTATTTCAAGGTCAAACGAGCCTTGAAGCGCACATACCCCCTATTTCGATGATTTTTGTTTGCTATAGCAAACCATTTTTTGGGTGATTCAGATTCTGATGTCAAAAATGCCAAAATATTTTGTGGAAGTCCTTCAAGACCTTGGCTATGCATCCGGTTGGCCCTCTTTGGAATTCTGACCCATTTTCAAGGTTAAACGAGCCCCGAAGAGCATAACCCCCCCCCCCCTCCCTTTTCGATGATTTTTGTGTGCTATAGAAAACCATTTTTTGTGTAATCCGGATTCCGACGTCCAAAATGCCAATTTTTTTGTGGACGTCCTTCAAGATCTTTGCTATGCATCAGGTTGGCCCTCACGGCCATTCTGATCCATTTTCAAGGTTAAACGAGCCCCGAAGCGCACATACCTCTCTATTTCGTTGATTTTTGTGTGCTATAGCTAACCATTTTTTGGGTGATCCAGATTGCGACATCAAAAATGCCAAAATATTTTGTGGACGTCCGTCAAGACCTTGGTTATGCATCCGGTTGGACCTCACAGCCATTCTGACCCATTTTGAAGGTAAAACAAGCCCCGAAGTGCGCATACCCCCTATTTCAATGATTCGTGTGTTATAGCAACATTTTTTTGGGTGATCCAGATTCCGACGTCAAAAATGTCAAGATATTTTGTGGAAGTCCTTCAAGACCTTGGTTATGCATTCGATTGGCCCTCATGTGAATTCAAACCCATTTTAAAGGTCAAAAGAGCCTCGAAGCGTGCATACCCCCATTTCAAAGATTATCGTGTGCTATAGCAAACCATTTTTTGGGTTATCCGGATACCAACTTCAAAATTGCCAAAAAAAAATTTGGACGTCCATCAAGACCTTGGCTATGATTCTAGTTGTCTCTCACGGCAACTGCGACCCATTTTCAAGGTCAAACGAGCTCCCTGAAGAACGCATATCCCCTATTTTGACGATTTTCATATGATATAGTTAATCATTTTTTGGGTGATCCGGATTGCGACGTCCAAAATGTCAAAAATTTTGTGGACGTCCAACATGATATTGGATATGCATCCGATTGTCCCTCACGGCCATTTGAATTCAAAAGTGTAACTATACACGAGAAAATAATCATTATAAATTTTCTCTATTTAAGTTGGTATAATTTCTTAATAAAGGGATTTAATTAAAATTACTAATTATGAGTTTGCTTAGTAATATCTCTTTATGATTTTATTTTTTTGGTTAAGAAATTTAAATTGTGTAGTAGTATATTATTACTCTATTTTTGAAGTTATCATATCAATCACAAGAAATCACCTATGGCTAAAAATCAACTTGACATTATCATCTAAAAAATAATTTTCAGTATAGAGAGCATAAATTCATCTTGTTTATTATTCTTCAAAGTATTTTTTTTTTTATAATTTTTTTCTGAAAAAACTTTACTATCACAAACTAGAAATATTCGTGCGAGACCTCTTTTTTATTTTACAAATAGATCGAACCCAAAGTACGTGGATCTTTTGTAAGATTTGAATTTCAACCACTTGTGAAATTAAAAGAATTAAACTTCATTTGACTTATCGTTACGGATTATTGGTAATTGAACTTTTTTCTTTTCGACTTACAGTTACAGAAAGAAACATATTTCGATATATTTTTTCTATACTTAACATAAAATTACAAAATTCATTTTTTAAATATTCATGTCAAATTAAAATTAACCAAAGAAACTAAAACGAATGGATAATGAAGAAAAAAAGTCAGCAATAAAAAACAGTATGATAAACGAAGTTAAGAAAAAAACAGGTAGTAATAAAATCAAAGAACACGAGGAAAACTTTCTCAATTACCTATTACTAGCTTTCTACCCTAATTATTGACTATATCATATTATTTCATCTATAATCATGTATTCGATAAATTATACGAATATTGTATCGACCTACTTATACCTCATATAAATTATATCATATATCAAGACTTGAGCATGCGAAAGCGAAAAAAATTTGTCCTTATTTCAACAAAAGAAGTACGGGCTTCTTTGCAAGAAGAACTTTTTTTGTCTTGGTTCCAATTCAATACTAAACAAGTCCGAACTAATTGAATACTTGTGTCAGAAATTCCTCGAATCGGTATTGCGTTCGCAAACGCGTTTTACCTTTTATTTGATATAAGGGCAGTTTCGGTATTTGTGTATACTTACGTCCCCACTGCATTGCCTGTAAGTGCCACTTACAATACAAAGTTTGCATTTTAATTTTAATTTTCATCACAAATAGTTATCTTGTATTTTTATAAATGAAATGTATTCATTTTTTTTTATTTTGGTGAACAATATCTCAATTGTTTTATAGGTATTTCTAGTTCTAATTTATGTAATATAGCTGAAATGTTGAGATTTAATCAATTTTTTTATTGGTACACTTTTTTATGCTTTTTAAATAATGTAATCTCTTAATTATTATGTTTTATAATGATTTTATACCATTTTTAAGTAAATAAATTATATTTGGAAAAATTACGCGACGTGATAAATATTTATACTATATTTATAATAAATAACATATATTAATATATACGAAATAAAATTTGAATTTTATAAGCTCAGAAATGTCAAAAATAAATTATGATTACTTACAATTTACTATAACCATTAAATAGATTATGTTAATTACGATCACGATGACCGTTAGTTACTTATAAACCCGTTAAATTCTAATATTCGTCATTAAGTACAGAAAATCAATTCATATACTAATACATATGAATAATACGAAACTTATCAATTCATTTTTCATGACATCAAAATAAAAAAGACATCATTATATATCGAATTCGAATATAAACAGAAATAAATAACCACTTGACCATAAAAAAAAATACACGTCAAACTTATTATTATTATTTCAAAATACATAACAAAAACAACATTATAGTATTTTTAAAGTTATTATGGTACTACTAATTTATATAATAGTAGTAGCAGTAGCTAGAAAGCCACTGAATATACTCAAGTTAGCTTTCATCAAAACCTAATTACACATAATATTAGTACTAGTTAATTAATACTTATAATAATGCATTAACAGAAAACATAGGATTAACATCCACTAATTAATCTCCATGTTTCTGTAGCATAGCAACTCATACATTAAAAGGAAAATACGTTATTTACATATAACATTATTCAGATATCGCTCTGTCACGATCCAAAATCTTTTAGCCTTTCATTTCACTGATGCTTGGATCGGGTATCCCCACTGTAGAGCCTGCCATTAAATTAATAAAAGAGATTAATTGAAATTATTAAGTTCTTTTGCTAGTTGATACCACTAGATTATAACGCTGTTTAATAATCTCTCTTTATGATAAAAAAAATAAATAAATAATATAGTTAATTATTACTCAATTTTTCAAATTATCATATCAAACTAGGAATTACCTATTGTTAAAATCACCTTCACATTTCATTTTAGAAAAGAATTGTCATTACATCAAGCATAAATTCATCTTGTTATTATTCGCATGTATTTTTTTTATGATTATCAAAAATACTTTACTACATGCTGAGGCGGAATCAAGATTTTCAATAAGAGGGGCTTAAAATTTATAGAAATACATGAAGTAGTCGACGGGGGTTCATATCTATTATATATAGAGAGAGAGAGAGAAAATATTTTAACTATGTTTAAATAATATAATTTTCCGTTGAATGAGGTTCAGATGAACCCCTACCTACAAAGTGACTCCGCCCTTGATGACATGTGCCACAAGCTAACAATATTTGTCAGAACCTCTTTTTTATCTCACAAGTGGACAGGACACAAAGTAATGTGGACTTTTTGTAAGATTTAAGTTTCTAACTACTTGTGAAATAAAAAGAGACCTCATTCAATTGACAGTTACGGATTGATAATTAATTTTTTAATGGAGGGAGGGGGGGGGATTGTGTTTAAGAGGGCATACCAATCATAAACGGTGGGTGCATTAGGGTGAGAAGGTTTGTCAAAGACTTCAGCACCAATTCTCTTGGTTGCACTGTTGCTCCCCGGATTGAACACGCTCCTCCACACATTATCTTTACGCGCCGCCGTTGGCGAGTAAGTGTTTGGGGTCCCCGGGCTTCCCGGTGTCCTTGGGCTCGATAAACTTGAGCCGGAGCCCGGCATAGATAAAGACCTTTGGTAACTTTTACTTGCTCCTTCTCCTCCTTCTCCACCTAAAATCGTGACCCAATGAATATTGAAGAAAAAATAAAAAAAATTATTTGTGAATTTAAATATATCTCTATAATAGAATATTGCATAATTTATTGCATATACATTACCAAAAAATGATCATATTTTTTATAAAAAGAATACCATAAATCTTATTCACGATCTATCGAAGATTTCTCAAAAATAATCTCTTGATCTATTCAATCCACCTAGGTACGATATAGTAATTAATATTATTTCACAAACCCCATTATGAGTTAACATCAATATATTGTTTAATGCATAAACATAACAACCGCCAAAAAAAAAAGTCATATATTACATACGGGATAACATAGTGGCGAAATTAGAAGTTTCATAAAGATATTCAAAAATAGCACAACAAAAGCTTTTTTCAAAAAGTAGAACTAATGAGATTCGAAACACACAAATACTTCCTTATTCAAAGGAGGTGAAACCACTGAACTATAACAACTTGTCAAGTCAAAAGATATTCAAAATATGTTATTAAATCATTTGTATATTACTTTACTTGTATAAAAAAAATCAAATAAAGAGTGTCCACTTGAATATCTATCAAAAAAAACAAATTTTTATTTATGTATATCTACTTATAAAATAGAAATAAAATCTATATCCACAAATCCTTCTCAGATTTCATATGTGAAATCACTAATATATTCTTTTCATAAACAAGTGTGTTCTACTTTAGTGCATAAATATAACAACAAAATATCATATATTATAAAAAGGTAGTATGAATCTTATTGATCTATAAAAAAAAAACAATTTTTCTATCTTGTAAAATCTATCTATACGTCGTAGAAGTAAAATTCATTTACACGTTATTTTTTCTCAGATCTCACTTGTAAAATAACACTGATATATCGTTATCATAATTAAACAAGAGTGTTCTAATTTAGTTTATAAATATAGTAACAACAAAAAAAATATCATATATTATAAAAAGTTTACCATGATTTTGGATTAGAGTAATGGACTTTCTAAGTTTGCCAAGTCCTTTATCAGGTTTAGGTCCAGCCATAACATCATCCCAAAGCTTTTCAATTAACACCATTTTTTTTATTTTATTTCTCTCTTCTCTTTTAACTCTGTAATGTAAAAATGGTTGTTTGCCTAGTAGAAGTATATATAGAAAAGTATTGGTTTACTTTGGTGTATATGTGTAAAATTTCATCATTTTTTTTGGGGGGGGAGTTATGTATAATATTACTTTATTTATTTTTAATTTTATAATATTTTAAATATTTTAAAATAATATATGTGACGTATGTGCTCTTTTAAGAGTACTAATTTGTAAGTAATCACGATAGATCTAAAATAACTAATTAAACTCAAATTTTATTTTTGAGAAGCACCTAAGGGGTGAAATCTTTGAGTCCGTTCAAAAAGTCTTCAAAAATCATTGTTCAGATGAAAACAAATTACTCGCAATCACAGGCACATATATTGATCGATCAAGATGTGTGTGCTTAGTCCTTCTTATATATTTATCTTATAGTATATAAATTTTTCAGATTGATTTTTTCGATCTCTAATATGAATAAGATAATTTGTGGTAAATGTAGCCTTTTAATTATGAGTTTATCTGAATTTATAATTTTATTTGAACTTAATTAATTTAAATTTATATTAAAAAATTTATTTTTAAGTAACTTTATTGAAACATATGATCTCTAATCAGCAAAAATAAATATCACCTCATTACAATCTTTACTAATAACAAATCAAACTAAAGAATTAGGGTCGGTTAAAATAACATATTTTAACATCGAAATCTCATCTGATATTCAATATATTCATCGCAATCCCTTAAAGCATACACAAACTACTAAAAATGTATTAGAATTATTTTCATATCGAAAACTCAAATCTAAAATTTTTGATTAAATAATTTTTTAAAAAAAATATATAAATAATCAAATTAAATATCAAGTGATTACCAGAAGTGTTGACAGATAGGCCCTTTAGAAATCTACTATTAGTAGGACGGGGTCCAGCCATAACATCATCCCAACCATCTAGAACCATCTTTTTTAACTCTTAATTTATTATTATTATTAAAAAAAAAAAAAAAAAATACCAAAACAATAAATGGAAAAAGAAAATTTGGTTAAATATATAGAACTTTTATGCTAAAATATCGCCTAATCTTTAGTTATTACATGATGATCTGAATTAATCCAATAAGTGGATAATAAATATCATTTTTTACGATATACTTAACATAAAATTTAAAAAGAATTAACATTTTTAATCCCTTTATAATCAAAATAAAATTTTGTTTTATCTAATATAATAAATGACTTTAATTTTCAATTATTTAAAATATGTATTTCTTATGTTTTTTAGAAGTATAATGCATAAAAGTATCGATTAATTATCAATTACGTATATAAGTAAATACTTAAATTATACCGAACTTAAACAAATTAAGTCACTCATTTATTATATCTATGAAAATATTATAGGACTACCCATCCTATTTTTATTATAATTTTTAAAAAAATTTACCATTTAAAAAAAGATATTATAAAAAAAATTGGATAAAGTAAATAAATTTGGATAAGGATGATTTGGGACCCATCAAAGAGGATGAGTAAGGTATGGGTGGCTAAACAAGTGTCAGTTGTCAGATTAAAATATTGTCCTTTTCTTTAGCTTTATAATAATGGAATACTTGGCTTTATTCGTATGACGTGTTTATATTAAATTAATAAAATATAATAACATAATTTAACATAATTTCAAAAATAAAGTTGAAATAAGATAGAATATAACAAAATAAGGTCTAAAAAAAAATGAAGAGAATACTTTCAATATATTAACTAACAGAATGTATTTTCAAAAGAAGTTTGAAAAAAATAAAAAAACAAAAAGTGATGAATACGCCGTAGATATATTGCTTTAATATAAATATTCTTTATTCCTAGCTACATATATTTCCACTATTAAGTTATGATTCATTAATACATATTTATCTTTATGAATTGCTTAAATATAAATATTCTTTATTTTCTAGTTATTCGTTCATTTTGATAGATTATGAAAGGATAAAAAATTTTTACCTAACATATAATTTATCATTTTTTTCTTAATAGATGTGTTAATTCAAAAATGAACAAGTAATTATGGATATAGGAAATATATGTCATAGATAAATATTTAATTTTGGAACTAAAAATTTCATTTACTTCTTCTTTTTTGTCAATTTTACAATATCAATCCATGTATACTTTTTCATACTTTATCTAAAAAAGACTTAAATAATGTCACGTAAATTACAACTGAGCGAAAGATAGTAAATCACAAGAATAGAGCAACATCATCCTTCGATTCGTATCGATTGATATTTGATGAATTTGAAACTCTTTTGTAACATGACTAAGGGTTAAAAAATGTCAATTTCAAGCTTGGTTTGCTGGAAGATATGGATTAAACTACTCCAAGAATAAATTTCTAGTTTTGTAAAATAGTTAAAATGGAATTGAGTACTATACTTTTTCGAGGCACACATACATAATAGGAATTCCTTTCTCGTACAATACAAAATTGAATATGAAAAAAATACTTCTTAGAAAATCTTTACTCATAGTCTGGCGAGATAAGAGTAATAATCTCATGATATTGCATAAAATTAGAGATATCAACACAATGACCATACTCTACGACATCTTACACGAATCCTTCACAAAATGTTGTCGAATTCAGATCCTCCAAAAAAAGATGTTTTTTTGTGTGTCGAATTCACCAAAAATGATACTGGTTGGTTGTCAGATCCCCCAAAAGTTAGCAGTTTTGAAGGATCCGACAAGGATGCAGCAGTATTTGAGGATCCGAGCAACATAACTTAGCGATACCATCACGCCTGAAGTCCACAATCATGGAACTTGCTTTAGTACTGTGCAGCTAATAACAGTAAAAGGATGTATAATAGCAAGAAAAGATATAAAGCAAAATGATCAGATCTCCAATGATAGAAGCTACAACAACATACATGGTGTAGTCTTAGAACGTAGGGTCTGGAAAGGGTAGAGTGTACGTAAATTTCATGCCTACCTCCGAGATAGAGAGGCGGTTTCCAATAGACAAATCAAGAAGTTTATTTACTTTAAAATATAAGATAGCAACTTAAAGGCAGTTGGAACCTCAACACACTAGAACAACCTTCAAAAGGTTCAATACCTATTAGAACCAACAGCACTATCTCCATGTCATTCAAATTTGCTGCAAATAACAGAATCGATGAAGAACTAAAGAGAATGTAACATTTCTTAGGAACATGACATTCTGGTGTTGAGAAGGACCGTGGGGTTTGATCCAAGCGTTCAATGTACACAAAAAGTAGTCATGGACTAAGTTTATAGCACCACGAGGATGAGCATATGGCACGAGTGTTTTTTCACAAGTCAATCGTAGACCAACCTGCTGTATCAACTACATAAAAAGTACTCAAGATGAGAAAGATTAGCAAACAATGTGTGCTCTCGAGAGGAGCGCAGCAATCTGCTAGGATGAAATAGAAGTAGAGTAAGAACTATATGTGTTATGAAGTAAACAAGTTTAACAACTTTAAACAAGAATTCTCCTAGATGAGTCCAGCATACTGCATTCCACATTAGTATCTGAAGGAGTTCCCACAACTTATGATTTGGTGTGTCCAACACTATACCACCATTCAAAAACTCAAAATGAATCAGTTAACAACTCATAACATGACGTTAACAACTTAAAAACAGATTTCCTATTTAAAGTTGTGATACCAAATGGACCAAACACATATCTTAGCAAAGGGCATGCCACGATCAACTGAAAGAGAGAATTCATTTTATTCCTCAGTGGAGTTATTGTGGTCTTGTTTCATGGATGTGTTGTTCCATGGTTGCAGCATTCCTGGATTGAGTCATTTGGTGTTTTTTCATGATGTGTTATTATTCCTGGATCAAGTCATTTGGTGTTGTTTCATGGATGTGTTGTTATACAATTGCATTTCTTGGATTCGAGTCATTCTGGTCTTCTCTATCAACTCTTCTGAAAAACATATTTTTCAGATTTGCCTGCTAAGAGCTATAACATATAGTATTCGCTAACCCATGAAATGATAACCTCATCTACCATCCTGGCTTTAGTGCTAATATTCACATTCAAATAGTGACAGGAACAAAATTCAAGTGCACATACAACAAAAGCACTACGTTGCGAATAATAGAATAGCATGCACTAAGGACCTCCAAACCCATCGGCACATAAAGATGTCAAACCCCACAAAGTAGTACCAACAGCAACATACCCAAAATCCAGGTGCACATACAACAAAAGCATTATGTTGCTAATAATAGCGTAACATGCACTAAGGACCTCAAACCCAACAGTATTACCAACAACAACATACCCAGTGTAGTCCCACAAAGTAGTACTAAACACCAGAATCCGAAGTATACCACAATTTCACCATTTTTTGGGATACGTCATAAACTATAATTAGTGTTCAGACTTATACACATAAATATTACTCGCGTGTTATTTGCTGAGGCAACAGGCTAAGGATAATTGTAAACTATACAGATAATCTTCAAGGTAATGAGTTGGAAATCAGAAAGGATCTTTAAGACAAAATCATGATGCAAACTAATAAGTCATTGTCGCCTCGTGAACATGGAGGCTTAGACAGTCATATGTTCTTGCAACTTGTCTGTAAAATTTACCATGAACTGTCACAGAACCCATCCTGAAGGGAAATCATAAATCTTTCTACATAAACAGCCTCACTCATTCGCTTTCCTTTTTCTTTGATACGTTTTGCTTCAACTCCAGATTAGAAAAATGCAACTTGTTATTTTGCTTTGCTTTATCAAAACATTGAGAAGACGAAAAATACAATGACAGAGCTTTTCAGCTATGCCTTTTATAAAAGATTGAATTAAAACATATAAGAATACAACATTACCATTTTCAAAAAAAACTTGGGCGTAAACTATGTATAAAGCCTCTCTGAGAATAATGATTGCATGGCATCTTTTTGCATGGCAATTTAGACCAGAGCAGAATAGGTGAGATGGTTTGGTATGTCAAGTTAAAGCATTGTGAGCTGGCCACGGATTGACTAGAAATCAGACAGTGACAGCTTCTAAGTTTCAGAATCACCAACTAGACAATAGATCCCAGCAAGTAAGTTCTATGTTTGGGCTTCCCAAGACTGTTGTAAATCAAAAATTGAGCATTTGAGCATATAGAAGAGATGAGTAAAACAGATAAAGAAGCAGAAGATTCACAAGTCTAAAGAATAGAACATATGTGATGTGGAAACAGATAAAAGAGAAGAACACAGTGACATAAAAGAACAGCAGAATGAGGAATAGGAGCACCAAACCAGAAGACAGACTAAAGAAGCAGAATATACACTAAAAGCAGAAGCAGAGAATAGAACACATGTGATGTGGAAACAGATAAAAGAGAAGAACACAGTGACATAAAAGAACAGCAGAATGAGGAATAGGAGCACCAAACCAGAAGACAGACTAAAGAAGCAGCATATACACTGAAATCAGAAGTAGACAGAGTCCTAAGTGTGATGCGCTGAGCACTTTGCAGGCTGCAGTGTTTCCAATTACCTCAACTAACACAAAGGGTACTCCTCATTTTCAATCTGCTAGTGGAACTGTAAAGAGAATACTCACTCAAGTTATTAACAGGAAATCGCTTCTTTTAGTTTCTAGTTTTAGAGCGTGAGGGGGTCACTTACAGTTAACTTGAATCTCCTTGTTACATAGTTAGCTTTAAACTTAAATACAAAGCACAGTTAAATCATGGTTTTTAACAAAGAAAAGTGCACAATAAATTAATTTTGAAATACATGAAGTGCAGGAAACGCATAATAGACACAAAAAATAGTTATATGACAAGACTTTATGAATAAGAGGAACTTAACATGATATCAGAAACTATGAATAAAAGATGTAGTTATAGGCGGATGGAGAAAAAACGGTGAGGCTTACATTATCAAATGCTTACAGAATCCCATGATAGGTCTGAGGAGAAGTAGAGGTATACAGAAGAAACATTGGAGAAGGTGATTAGACAAGAAATGGCACCCGCAGCTTACCAAGGACATGACCTTACATAGGAGGATATGGAGGTTGGGAATAAGGGTAGAAGAATAGTAGGTAATTCAGTGTTGTCTAATTTGTTGTTGGCACATCGTTTTATTTGTTATTGCCTCTGCCCTTTCTTTAATTAATTTCATCATGACTTCTTTGTAATGTATTCCCTTTTCATGCTTTAATTTGCTTCACTTGAGTCGACAGTCTATCAAAAACAACCTCTCTACCTTCACATGGAGGGGTAAGATATGCCTACGGATGTACACACCACCTCCATTTGAGAGATTACACGGGGTTGCTATTTCATGCAAAAAGGAAACTATTTATTTTATCAAGTAATAAGATTTTATAAACAAAGGGCATAAAACACCTGTGTACAAGGAGTATACCCAATCTTCTATACATATAAAGACCTCATGGGTGTACCAAAGGAAAGCTATTCCTTAGATGTATGCCATCAAAAAATTTCCTATTCCTCTCTCCGCACAGTCCACACAATTGCTAGTGGAGCAACAACCCACGCCCGGTGTCTTCTCTTCCACCCTATGAAGGTCCATCTAAAAGTAAAAGGAGACTGTAGTACAAAACATCCAGGATTACAAGAGGAATTTATTGGACTTGGAATTAGACGGAATCTACAGGACTGGCAAGTTACTACATCAATTTTGGTTTCATATTTTCGACTTATAATCCTGCTCCACTCTTGAGTACTCATCAAGTGGTTAAATATCTCAGTCATACTAGGTTAGTGATTGTTTAAACTAACTTGTTTCAATGAAGAATCGACTAAAATTCTTAGTCAGGTAATAAATTCTTTTATAAACAAAGGGCATTAAGTACCCTTCCCTTTCTCCCTGTTTCTCTTTTAAAGGTTGCCAGCATTATATACTGAATACAACATTACCAATTTCAAAAAAAATACCTACATAACAAGAACTCAAGAAGTATACCAAAAGGCAAAAAATCATACAAAAAATGACTTCCTAGGAGCAACACCGGATCTTCTAAACCTAACAAATGTAACCTCATGGGTGTACCAAAAAGAAATCAAATAATACAAAGCTATTCTTTAGGTATACATAGTCCTTCGCTATACTTTTTTTTGAAACTGGTAACTCACCTCAGCATTAAGGGCTATGATGGCCACTTCCAAAAAGTATTAACAGAGAAGAGAGAAAAAAAGAAGAAAAAAGAAACAGAACTTACATTACAAAGAACCTATGAAATCCACTAATTGGATTTCCTCTTCTATATTTTATTCTTTACACCAAAAACCCAAGGAAGAAATTACTTTCCACTGGCCTTGGAAGCTTATATGGAAGATCAAATTGCCTCCTAAGATTAGTTGCTTCAGCTGGTCTGCACTCCATGGAACTTGTCTGACCCAAGACAACCTGACCAGAAGGAAGTTTCAGATGGCTATCAGATGTTATATGTGCATGAAGGAAGCAGAAACACACAACCACTTATTTCTACAATGTCGAATGACAGCAAACTTGTGGAGTATGTTTTTAGCACTTTTTCGCCTCAAATGGGTCATGCCTCAGAATATCAGGGATGTTCTGATAAGCTGGGGTTGCTGGAAAGTTGATAGCACCATCAAGAGAATCTGGAAGATGATACCTGCATCCATTTTTTGGAGTATCTGGAAAGAAAGGAGTAGAAGATGCTTTGATGGAATATCAACTACCTACCAATCTTTAAAAGCTAACTGCCTCATGTTTCTATATGCTTGGGTTTATTTATCCCCTCTAGATTGCCCTGATTCATTTCTGAACTATGTCCGTTCCCTGATTCTCAATTAACAATGTAAAGGAGAGTTGACCTTTTGCTACTAAGCTTTTGTAACTATCATGCATCTACTTGATGCCTGCAATAGAACTAATTATATCAAAAAAAAAAAAAAAGACCTTCTGTATTGAGCATCTTTTCCTTAAAAATCCTCTGATTCCTTTCCCTTCCAAATCTTCCACCAGATACCTCCACCACTTCTTTTGACTCTTGTTGCCCTCCCCCCCCTCCCCCCCCCCCCCCCCTCTTCTGATCCAACAGCTCAATAAGTCTGCTGTGTATTCTGGCATACACCAGTTTAGACTAGCTAAATTGAAGAATAAAGCCCACACTTAGTGTTTTTACTCTGCAGTGCAAATGTTTGTTGGTTTCCTGCGCCTCTTAGCATAGTAAGCATCTAGAGGCTATGTTGATGCCCCTTTGCTATACTGATAAAAGCTCTTATATTGTTCTCTCCAAATAGTCCACATAAGTGCAAGTGGAGCCAGCCACATCCCATGCCCTGAGTCTTCTACCCGCCTTCGAAAAGTCCAGCCAAACAGTACTTCTTTGACCGTGCCTGTCATCACCCATTGAAGACAAACCAATACAGTAACTCCCATCACAAACTAACGCCATTGGGCAATGTAAAAGGAGGAGATTGACATCTTCACCCAAATTTTCGCACATTTAACACCAACCTACACATGTAAGCCTCCTATTCCTCAAGTTCTCGGCCATCATTCTCAAACCCAAAAACAAATTTTCAAAAATTTATAATTGGCCTATAAACTCCACTAAACTATCTACTTCCCTCACTAAATCTTGCTTACACCAAAAATACAAAAGACTAAAACATCTCATCTTGATCATCTGGGAGCTGCTAACCCCCCTTCAAAGCACCTCTTCTTTCCATTGTGTCCACTAGATGCAAGCAGGGACATTTTTCTACCAATCTTCCTTTGATTCTCTCTTCCCAATTACTTGCCCAGTGTGTTAGTACCTCAAAAGTGGTTCTCAGTATTGTCCAATTAACCCTGAGTATACAAACGAACATGTTCCACAGATTTGTAGCTATCTTGCAGTGCAGAAATAAATGGTAATTTACTTCAGCATCTTGACATATAGCACCTTGAACATGTAGCAAGATGAGATTTTCTCTCGTCTTTTAGCGAGAGATAAGATTTTATCTACTGGTGTTTTTACCTCACAGTTATAGATAGAATTTTCTTTATTTTAGGAATTCCAAATTCAGAGTTCATACTTTATATATATAAAACTTACAAATTTCTTTACTATACACTTTAACTTAAATAATATTTGATAAATTGATATCTCTCCATTTCTTTCTTATTCATTTTCTCTATACTTCCTTCTCCAATTGCTATTTCTGTCTATTTCTCGATACTTCCTATCTTGTTTCTCTTTTTGGCACTACATCATAGATAATTTCCAAATTCATAAGTCAAAGCCTAAGCATATGGCTATGGTCTCAACAGATTCCTCACTCAACAATGTAGGAACACCTAGCCAAAAGTTATAAGATCCATAATTTGTGTATACATAGTTGCACAGTCAAATACAACACTTTTTACTCAATATCAGAATGGGTGTCAATGAAGGCTCAATTGAGGCGCATTTAAGCCTTGAAGTTGAACATCGTTTTTGGTTAGCACTTAAAGCTCTAACAACAACGCAACTATAGTGGGAATTTTTCGCTTTTAGCCTTTGATAACATCAACATACAGATTGTGTCAAACTATTCCCACTAGGGTTGTGTATCGGTCGATTTGGTTCGGTTTTGAAGTTAATCGGTTTGACTTATCAGTTATTGATTTGTAGACATGCTAAACCATTATAGAACCGTTAAGGTATTGGCTAATCGTTTATTTTACTGTTAAACCGTTAAAATTTGACACAAATAAATTATGAAAAATCATTTAGAAACAAGGTAACAATCCGACAAACTAAATGAACCATGCACATGAGTTGCCAGAATGCATCTTGCTCAAAAGCAAACACTGTCACGTTGTAGAATAACCGAAAGTTTGAGACAACCTAAACTAAAAGTATGAAACTAAACTCTAAGTCAAGGACTTCATATACTAAATGGTATAAATACAATTATTTAATTTACTAGCGGGTTATCAGTTACCCCGTTAAGAAGAAACTTCAACAGTTAAGAACTGATACCCCGATAATTAAAAAAATCAAAAGCATTACCAAAACCGCTAATCAATAACCCATACCGGTGAACGAATAACTTTTTTTCGGTTCGCGTATCGGTTTCAATTCGATTTTTAACGCCCCTAATTCCCACTACAACATGTACTAATACAACTCAATCCCAAATCAGTTGGGGCCAGCTATATGAATCCTCATGGATCATGTTTCTCCAATCAAACTCATCTCAAACCAAAACTATATGCAAATACAAAAAAGTACTAAAGTTTTCTAAATTTACATTTCTGATAAATGGGCATTATATAAATAAACGAAGCACAAAGATTGTGCAGTGATTACATCAGGATCCTTGCAAGTTTTTTTTGAAATTTCCATACCCAATGACCTTCCAAGAACTCGGTCCGTACCTACTGTAGCCTGAGAGGTAACTGAAAAATTCTAAAAAATCTATCTACATCATATTACATTTTTTTTTACGACAAGGGAAAACCGCAGCCGCTACCCTTTTGGGTGCGCACGGGGTAAAACCCCTTTACCCCGCTCCTATGCAATAGCTCGCAAACCACATAGGAGAGTTAACCCGTACCAGGCTTGACGAGCTCGACCCAAAAGGCAAACCCCTTGCTTTCGCTGGCAAGGGGTTTCGAACTTGAGACCTCCAACATGTAAGTCTCAAGCTCAAACCACTGGGTCACCCCGAAGGGTACATCATATTACATTTTCATAAGGTATGTACAACCAAATTCAGATAACCTTTTCATTGGCCCAAGTCCCCATTAGAGAAGTACTATTTAAACATTGATTAGTGCGATAGGCAGAAGGTAAGTTTTCTTTTTACATATTTTACTGTATTTTCTTAGGTTGAAACCATCTCAAAGAAAAATCCATAAGCCAATGGAATAGACCATGATACCATTGTGTGCCAGAAGAATGAAATCAGAAGTTATTGAAACCTATGTGATCAAAGAATAAGAGAAAAGGAGCAGATATATTGATGACTTGATAATTTGATCAATAAATGACGCCTATTTTTAGGTGCCAAACACATACAAATATAATATTTGTACGACACGGACAACATTTAGCTTAAGACCTTAAACATTTTTAATATTCTAAACTAACAACACTCGATACTGTTAACAACATGAATCACCAAAACCTATTTAGGAACTGCCATTGCTATAACCCCAATGAGAAGTTACAATACGATAGTTGACTTCAGTTATGGACACAAGTGCTGCATCAGTAAACACAACAGAAAAATTCCTCCAACCCATAAAGGTAGCAGAAAAGTTCCTAGCTAAACAGAGAAAATCCGTACACAAAATAAAAGGTTCCGAAGTCTTCATTCTAACCCCTAGAAGTATCAAATTAGGCTCACAAAATTGGGCTTTACCAATTCACTATTGTTGGCAATATGCTTAGCATAACTGATTTAATAGATTCAAGATTTTCCATATATATCCATGCACCCTTATGCTGACCAAAGCTCATTTAATGTTATCACGATTTTCCATATTTTTCCACGTACGCCTGCAAACACAAATTACTTGTCAAATTAGTGATGAACAGACTTCACATGGACTGAACTCTTTAAAGCATAGGCATTATTTTCGAAGCATGTCTGACCTCAATGAGCTTAGCAAGTTTTTGCTGAGATAAATCAAGATACTGTCTGATGGATTCAGCTGTACCAGGAATCTGATTGGGGTGCAAAGAGTTGACAACTTTATTAATTGTCTTCTTGACTATCATCTTGTAAGCATCCTTACTCATGAGACCTTCACTCCAAGTTGGCCTTAATAGTTCTTTAACAAATTCTACAAGAGCAGCATGAAAATGCTTCATAACTCTAGACTCTTTGTTCACAGATCTGTCTGTCTTCCGGTCAATATCAATTTCAGTTCCGTGTCTGAGCCTCTCAGACTCTGATTGTGTCTTTTTTCTGGTCCTGGTGCGCGGTAGTTCAGTAGATAATTGTTTATCTGCTTTTGTGGCACCTCTGAGGTTAGCAGATCTTGAATACTTATCTTCTTTTGAAGAGGTATTGATTTCCTGATGAGCAACTGCTGTATCTGCTGTATCTGTTTCATTAGTAGACATATCTTTCTCGGACAGGTAGTCAGGCAATATATCCCTATGGTAGATATTACCAGAAATTGGAACTTCATTAGAGCTCTGTTCTGGACCCAAGGTTCCTGTTGAAACTGGATCAGCATTTGCCTGCATATGCTTGGTTACTACAGTCCCTCCTTTTGCAGAGGAAGACAATTTTGAGGGTCCATCTCCTACATTACTTTGATCAATACTATCACGAATAGGATCGTATAGACTTTCAGGACATCCAATCATTTGACTAAGCAAGAATGATGGTCGAAAAGGAACAGATGGCTCCCAATCGTCAAAAGGCGCCATAGTTCTATAATCAGATGAGTATCGTGTGTCCCATGATAAATCAATCTGAGAAAATTCAGTTTTGGAACTAGGAAATGCTGAAGACGTATGATGCAAAGAGGTGGATCTAGAAGAAGAATACTCTTGGCTACAATCCAAAAGCTTCTGATCATCAAGGGCATCTACGTTCCGCGAAGAAGAACAATGATGAGACAACCTATCTACAGAGTCATTAAAGACTCGCAAACCATGTTTTTCAAACACAGACCGGTTCCTCTTATGATTCGTATCATCCAAACCTGAGGTGTAAGGGGAAACTACTGTGTTTTGGTAACTGCCAGACAATAGGACTGAGCTAAGCTTTCCATCATGAAGGATATTCTTATGTAAGGAGCCATCTTTGAGTAATGGTGAAGAAGAGGTGCTATAACCAGCCAAGTGCGGTTTACATCCAAGACTCTCTCTTCTAAAGTCTTGGGTAGACGAAGGTCCATCTGCACGCATATGCAATTCCTCCTCACCTCTCAATTTCAGATTTTCTCCAGATTGAACTGCTGATTGTACTGAATCAGAAGAACCATCCAGCACTGATCTTTTGCCACTCTCTTCCAAACCTATAGGTTATAAGGAACCTCGTCCCAATTAGTTAAGAAAGGTTTCACAATATCAAAGTAAAGTACGTTAACAAAAATCTAAAGGATTACGGGTCAGGATTACCTTTGCCGTCTGCAAGTTTGCTTTTTATCATTGTATCATCTAGACCACCATCCTTATCATGGCTAGTCACATGATCCTTTATGTGAAGAAATCTACAAGAGTTCCCTTTGATGCACCAACCCCTTGCAAAAAACTCACATCTCATTGCTAATCTTTTGCTTTCTCCCCTAGAATCAGCAGCAGGGGACGAACTTCTTTGCCTTGTCTTGAGAACATCCAACCTGGAAAGACTAGATACTATCAACTTGGTTCTACTAAAACTATATGGAAAAGAACTTCCAATAAGAGACATTCAAAAGCAGCATAAACCCGCAACTTCCAACTACAACAAAATATACCAAGGAATCCGCAGTATAACTAAAACCTTGGTGATGTTTGCTTTAAATTGTCCATAGCTTCTTGATCACCTCCATCAGTAAACGGAATACCAATAGCCACCTTGCCAGAAACATCAGTCAATGTTTCAGCATCCAGTTCTTGACCAGAACGCTGGATTCTCTCTGTATTTGTTTTACCATCCTCAAATTCAGAAGCTTGAACATCAGAATCTATGTGGGTTCTTTTTCCTGCAAGAGCTCCAAATGGATCTCTGTGAGTCTACAGAATACCATAAACAATCTTTCCTTCAAAACTAACCATTGTTCCCATATGATATAATACGAGTTCTCACCATCTATCCTCTCTCTTGTTCCATCTGAATCAGAAATTCTGCAACTCTCATTAGCACCTTCAATCAAAGGGGTTTGCTGTGGTAAATTTGCTACAAGTTCTTGTTGAGAAGAAAAGTCTGATCTTAAGAGGTGTTCAAGCGCCAAAGCTTCCAGAACTTGGATACCATCTACAAGGAAGAAATATATCAATAAAGACTCTTTCCAATGTAAATGTCCCACCATAAAACACAAGCAAGCTCTCTGTGGCAGAACCTCCATGATGAAGTCAATCTGAACAGAAACAGAGGTTGCGTAATCCTAACAGATAAACCAAGGACACAGGAAACTTGGTGCATCCCAGAACGAGAACATCAGCACAAAACACAAAGAAGCACTTCAAGAAGATTCTAGACTCTTTTTTTTCTGGATCAACCCTACATTGAGATTAAGACTGTTCAATACACATGTAAAGTTGAAAGAAATTTCTACTGAATTATGAGGATAAGTAATATTAATCTGGGTACGGTGTTGTTGAGTGTTATTAATATTAATACCATGTTAAAAACAATGGAATCAACCTTCGTATGAGAAGACCCAAATATAGTAATATATCTGGACTGTATGACCTAAACACCAATACAAATAACACACATGAGGACACACGTCAGACTCTATCATGTACCTTTTTTATTTTTTGATGAAGATCCTGTTTTCTCCTCAGACTTGTATCCTTGACTTACACATCAGCCTTCCTGAATTCATACAATCTGTGCAGATTGTTTCTTATAGTAGATTGTTTGGTCGCCCCTAAATCTTTATGAGAAGTATGCCACCTTATAACATTGCTAAGATGAAATAATGTCTTCATGATTTGTTATTTATTAAATATCAATTCCAAGCTATATGTTTAAATCAAATAAAAACATAAAAATATCATAGTAATGGTATCATGTTCCCTAATTTAAAATGTGTCTTTATTCTCAAGTTGTTCCTGATCATGTCTACCATGCTTTAAGAGTCCTTTCTTATATTCTGAAATTCTTCTATAAATTAATTATTTTACTGAGGTCGTGTGAAAACCAAGATAGGAATTCAGCTAAACTGAAGGTGACCTTGTGCATACACCAATAATTCACAAAAAACAAGAAAGTCTATCCTACTCAATCTCCAAAGTACCCACATGGGTCAAAGGAAGAGCATCCCTGTGCATCTTCTTCTCTTTCTTCTGAAAGTTTAACAGTGCATTACATCCTTACTAGTAGGTAGGCATCAACTATGATATACCAAAGAGGTTCAGTACCATCCACCATATGGAAGTACCACAACTAACTTGTTACAGGCAGTGCTCTAATCTTGTCAATTGTTTGCATAAAGACTAGTAATATAGCTGTTTCACTCAGATTTTTGGCGATCAGAATACCCTCCTTACTACCTTACCTGTCTCGAAAAAAAATACCCTCCTTGGTCCTTACAGACAGTAAAAAAAACAAATAAACCTCTCTTGGCTCACTAAAATCAAAACAAAGAGATTCCCAAACCTGTATCCTCTCTTTAGGTTACCTTTGGTACTAGGAATTTCACCTAGAAGGCCAGAACAATACCACCTTCCATCCCAATCCCTAAGTACCTTCTTCCAACTTTGTGATGTTTTGTTTACAAAACATTTCATCAAGTTTTGGAATTTATGTCTCCCAATCTTGTGAAAATTTCCTGAACTTCAAATCCCAATAAATATGTCATCTTATGTCCTGCCTTGTAAACCTCATGAGTCATCATATCCTTTTGGCCAACATGTTGTAAATCATCAAAAAGGAAAGTATCACAATATCATCATCACACCACCTATCCCTCCAAAATCTGAAAAATTTCACTGCCAACTTTAAAAGTGATGTGATCGCTTAACTTCATATCTCTTCATGATATATCCCCATAGTCCACATCCATAGGGTAATAACATGTTTCTAGCCACCCGACCCCATCCTTGTTGTCATGTGTTATCACTTGCCCTCCACGGAGCCTATATCCAATAGATGAACCTCCAAGTCCACGTTCCAAGAGATCTGTCACTCGAGCACACCAAGCCTTTTAAGAGATGTGGTACCACCTTCCAATGCATTGTATGTAAATTTTTTATTGTATCTTACAACAATTCTTTGTAGCCTCTTCAACCTTTTGATACCACCACTAGTGCATGTGCATGAGACATGAATACACGAGAGCTTGGTCCTGATGGTTTCTCTTGGTGCTGGAAAATTCCAGCAGTGCTAGAATACGGTCAAAACCAATGTGATGGATACAACCGTTATGTTCCAACATAGAGGTGAATTCACAAAAAGTATGAATGGTTCGTGCATAGTCATCATCTCCAAACGGTTGGAGCTTCGAACATGAAGGACTATAGATCGATAGGTAGTATTTACCTCATGGAGAATTCGAGACAGGTGCCCCAATTCACACGGTTATAGGCTTAATCAATATCCAATTTGCACATCAAGCCGACTACCTCACCCTTGATCTTTGTATCTATATGTTCATTAGCTATTAAGGCAACATCCATAATCAGTCTTCCTTCCACAAAAGCCATTTGATGTCTCCACTTCTTCTTTTAGTCTTTCATCTAGTACTTTTACAATTCTTTTGTACACTCTGCCTAAAGTCCCTTAGTTCTATTGCTCCTGCTCTTTTAGGGATAGGGCTATGTGTGTAGCATTCAAATTTCTTTCAAATGCTTGGTGCTCACGGAATAATAAATTGTACCCATGATGTCACCCTAAACTACCTCCCAGAACATCGGAAAGAAATTCATACTGAAACCATCTGGGCCAAGTGACATATCAATTGCACATGACTTGATGTTCTACCATACTTCTTCCTTAAGCAAAGTTCCTCTGTAGCCACATCTGATCTTCTAATGAAATGATTTTTTCACCATGTATATTGATATTTAGTCTCCACTCTTCGGTAGTAGCTTTGAATGGCACTCTTGATTGCTTCCAGCTCAGTGATGACTTGACCTTCTACCTCTAATAAGTCAATGGATTGTATCTTTCGTGGGAATTAGCCATCCGATGGAAGAACTTTGTGTTCTTGCCTCCATTTTTCAACCATTGTACTCTTGACTCATTACCAATCTACGTGATTTCTTCCCTTTCCTATACCTGCCAAAGATACTCCAAGTTCTAGACAAATTGGAAGAAACTTCCTATGGCATGGCAAAAGGGAGCATAAAGATTTCAATTGGGTGAAATGGAACATGGTGCAACTATGGGGGTTAGAAACCTGAAGCTCCAAAAAAGCAGTCTACTCAAGAAATGGTTGTGGAGATATGCTAAAGATAGACCAGCCTTATGGAAGAATGTAATACAATAGAAGTATGGACAAAATGAGCAGTGGTGCACTGATGAGTCCACTGACACCTATGGAGTTAGACTATGAAGGATAATCAGGTTTTTCTTGTCCAACCCGAGGAAGGATATCACCTTTTGAGTTGGCAATGGTAGAGAACATCTAGACAGCTTAGGGATGGAACCTAATTTCCATAAGGTTTTTGATTGATTGGGAGGTTGAAAGAGTGATTGCTCTACTTGGCAGAATAGGAACCTTCACAATGACTATCAATGTGCCTGATATCATCAAATGCAGTCCCAACACTAATGGGAAATTGCAACAGTGTACAAGATAGGCCTTCTAAAGATGACAGGGAGAGATAGAGAACCCTGGAAAGCTACTTGAAAAAGTGTTGCACCTTAGTAGGTGCCATGCTTCTCCTGGCAAATAGTAAGAAAGACATGTCTCACCCATAAGGCATTATGGAAAAGGAAATATCACTTAGCATCAGTGTTTTAGACGGCAAAAGACGACAAAAGGCAAAAAGGGTCTGCCTCGCCATGAAGCAAGGCGCTCACCTTTTTGACTTAAGGCACCAATCAATACCAAAAATTTAAAATTTTAATTGCATATATAAATATCCAAAATCTTAATGGCAATAACATATATTAGCAAATATTTCAATTCAAAAACTACTAGTAGATAGTAGAAGTCCAAATTCACTATTTATGGATAAATAAATATTATATTGATTAGTATAAAACTAAATTAGGTAGGGAAGAAACAACTATAGAAAGATTAATTTTTTTAAAAAAAATATAGGCAAATTGCAGATTGCAGATTGCGGTGAGCAGAGCACTACAACAGAGAGCACTCCGTTCACTACCGCTAAAACAGAGGGAGTTCACTAGTCACTACCACAACCAACGAAAAAACAAAGCATAGTCTCAATACTGAAAAACAGAGTAGAGACTAGAGAAGAAGAAAAGAAAAGAAGAACTAGAAGAGAAGAAGAGAAGAACTAAACTCTGAAGAAGAAACAAAAAAGGCAACCTACAGTCGTACCTGAGCAGTAGTCATGAAGAAGGAGGTCTCCAGGGATCGCGCGATTTGGAAAAATCTAAGGAGAAGAGGAGGAGCAGTCTTGCGAAGGTACAGTCCCAAAAAACCCTAATTTGGCTTTTAATTATCAATCCAGATAATTAAAAAAAATCAGACCTAAAAAAAAAAGGGCGCCTATTACATTGCCACGTCGATTTCGCCTTCCGATCGTCGTGGTGCGCTGAAGTCGCCTTGCCTTGCAGGAACTAGGTTATAATTCCTCGTCTCGCCTTGTTACCAAAGGCAAAAGGCAAGCGCCTTTCAGGAATATGACAAAAAGAACAAACGGAGGAAACAAAAAGATAACGATAATAGATTGAAGCCTTGTAGAAAAGCAAATGGAGAACTATGTGAAGGGTAATAGCATTGAATAGAACGACAATAGTAGATCCGAGGCTAATCACAAGAAAGGCAAGTTTTAAATGTAAATTGATTTGTTTCTTTAAAAGGGAAAATAATGCACACTCTTATTGAATGTTTTTTTGTCATTGAGCGCACAGTCACACATACACGCACCCCAAAAACAACACAAATCAAAAAGGAAAAGGCATGCAAACTAAAAGCTTGAGCGAGAGAGTAAATAGCAATCCCAATATTCTCCCTAAGGCAACAATGTTCCATTTCTTCTCACAAAATGACAATGATTTGGCATGAAAAACAACCAGACAGAATAGCAAGCGAGCAAAAGCGACAAGACAATTGAAGATAGCAAGAGAGTAGACACCCAAGTATTATTTCCAAAAAAAAAAAAAAAGGAAAACATATTTATGATTAAGACATTAAGTATCAGCATACTGGAGTTGATAATACAAAAGAACTAACCTTTTTGATCATCTATATTGAGTAGACTTGATCCTTGACCTTTTTCTTCATCATCTTGTATTTCTTCTTCGTCGCCGTCGTCTTCCTCCTCTTCTACCTCTTCTAATGAAATAGCAGTACAATTAAAAATAGCAAAAAAGTAGATACCAATGTATTGTAATGATGACTAACAACTTACTATCAGCATGCTAGAATTGATGACACAAGGCACTAACCTTTTTTATCATCTACATTCATTGGAATTGATCCTTCACCTTGTACTTCTTCTTCTTCCTCCTCCTCCTCCGACACTTCTTCCTCTTCTTCTTCTTCTTCTTCTTCCTCCTCCTCCTCCTCCTCCTCCTCCTCTACCTCTTCTGATGAAATAGCAGGCAAGCAAAGAGCATACAGACAGTTAAAAATAGCACGAAAGTAGATATCCAAGTATTATTTTGAATAAGAGTAAACATCAAAAACAATTCTTATTTTTTGAGTTTCATACCTGAATCATAAGTGTGTGAATTTCCTAACTAAACTAGAATCAAATGATTATCGAACACACACCTCAACTATAAGTTTTTCACCTGAACATTTTGGTATGGTTCATGTATGAAACTCAACAAATCAAAATACTTAGGTGTGTTTTTTGACCTTTTAATTCTTCAAATAAAATAATGATTAACAACTTAGATATCAGCATACTGAGTTGATAACACAAAGCACCAACCTTTTTTATCATCTACATTCAGTGAAATTGATCCTTCGCCTCCTACTTCTTCCTCCTCCTCCTCCTCCTCCTCTACCTCTTCTTCTACCTCCATTTCTTCTTCCTCTTCTTCTTCTACCTCTATTTCTTCTTCAACTTCAACCTCAATTTCTTCGTATTCCACGTCCTCATCCACTTCAACCTCTGGATTAGGTATCGATGATGAACTCTTGATAGATGGATCAACCGCCGCACCGGAAGATGGCATCGGAAATGGCGCCGACAAGAATGAGGCGATGGCCACGGTGGTTCGAGGCGGACGGAAGCGGTACAGTGACGCCGAGTGATGGGAGGTTTAATCACTGCAAAATTCTTCAAAAGCTTATTGTTATCATTAAAAATATTTTCTAAATATTTGTATGTAAAACTATTAAAAAGTTTTAAACTATGGTTATATTATTGGGAAAATTTTCAGAGCAGTACACTTATCTAATTTAAATATTATTATAAATTAAAAATATAGTTCAAACTTGTCTTACAAGTATCTAATTAGGAACTTTCACACATAGCTAATCACAATAGTTTAATTATTCTTTATAGTTACAATTTGATAATTATGATTTGTAGTTACATGTTATAGGAACGAGAGAAACAAGCGAAATTGTGAGAAAGAGGAGAGAGGCGAGCCAAAGAGACAAAGAGTGGGACAGAGGTAAATTATATATGTATATCGGTTAGATAATTATATATTATACATATGTATTTGTATATATAGCAAACGAAATTGGGAGAGGGAGGAGAGAGCCAAAGAGATTGAAAAAGGAATGAGAGGCGAGTTGAGAGGGAAGAGAATAGGAGAGGTGAATTGTGTGTGTGTATGTGTGTGTATATATATATATATATATATATATATATATATATATATATATATATATATATATATCGGTTATTATATTTATACATATGTAATTGTATATATGGCAAGCGAGATTGGGAGAGGGAGGAGAGATGCGAGCGAAATTAGGAGAAAGGGGAGAGAGGCGAATAAAGAGGGCAGAGAGTAGGCGAGAGATGAGTTGTATATTTATTATTGGTTAGATAATTGTATATAATACATATATATTTGTATATCTGACGAATTTTACATATACAAACATGATTAATTATACAAACTCAAAATTAGCCTACGTAATTAATATATAATGTTAATCGTTAGTGGGCATTATATCAAACTATAGATATAATAAATAATTAAGTAGTATAAATTTACTTAACCGCATAATTTTCTCGTTTTGGATCCAAAATTTAATTCAGTATATAATAATAGACATGTGGTTTACAATAATATACAGAACTTTCATTACTATTATCTTACAAAAATGTTTTAAAATTTGTTATACAGTATTATATACTCAATATATAATAATTTTTTGTTAAATTATATAAGGTATTTATATAGGCTATATATAATAATATACAATCTTATATATTACTTATACAAAAAATTAGCTTTTTAAAAAAATCTAGGCATGATATACATTCAAAAACTACTCTATATCACTGAAAAAATTAAATAAGATCTAAATATGTTCTTTTGTAATTTATTTTGCAATAATTTGATTTCCAGACTTTAACGGTGATTAAACATTCTTTTATTGACTTTGTGAAAGAAAAAATAATAAAAATTTCTTATTGACAATAGTAGAGTTTCTTATAAAGTAATGCGAAAAATAAATGTTTTTGATAGACCGATTGAGATGGAGAATAAAGATAAATTATTAAGATAATTTTTTGAAACGTTAATTTAATTTTAATATCTCACTGAAAATGGAGTAGCTGTACATTTGAGATTTCATAGACAAAATTTCAAGGTGTATTTGATGTGAGGGTAAAGTATTAAGATAATTTTTTGAAACGTAAATTTAATCTCAATATCTCATTGGAAATGGAGTAGCTGTACATTTGAGATTTCATAGACAAAATTTTAAGGTGCATTTGATGTGAGGGTAAAAAAAAATTAATCAAAATCTATTGTTAGAATAATTTTAATTAAGAGTATGTTTAACATTATTATTAAAAGATAAAAATATTTATTTTAACAAATAAAAAAGAAAATTATTCGACTAACGTATAAAATTGTTTTAAATTGGAAGCAGAAAAAAAAAACAATTGTATATGTTAGTCAAACAATTTTCTAAATTTTAAATGTAGCCGAGAAAGCTATTTCACTAGCATCATTAAAAATGTCTATACACTTCTTAAAAAATTTAAAAATGATATCAAATTATATAACACATGAATAAATAATTTATTTGTGGGAGAATTTAAATAATAGAGGGGCTTTAAAAAATTTGAAAATAATGTCAAATTACATGAATAAATAATTTATTTGTGGGAGAACTTAAATAATAGAGGGGCTTTAAAAAATTTGAAAATAATATCAATTACATGAATAAATAATTTATTTGTGGGAGAACTTAAATAATAGAGGGGCTTTAAAAAATTTGAAAATAATGTCAAATTATATAACACGTGAATAAATAATTTCTTTGTGGGAGAACTTAAATAATAGAGGGGGTAAAAGTCAAAAGGGTTATATTCTAATAAGAAATTAGAGAAAAAAGTCATTCTAAAAAACGAATCTCAATTAGGAGTGATAATTGGGTTAAATTTGATGGATTATAATGAATTTAACAATAAGTGATCAAAATAAGCTATGTAATATGTTACATAACAGGTCAAGACTCACTTTAATTCAATTTTTACTAAATTTAATTCTTTTATTTTGGTCTTTTAAAGATATTTTAGTACCTAATAATCTTTTTTCTCTTTATTGTGCCTATATATATATAGTATATCAAATTAAAAAAAAAATTTAAAAATATTTTGATAAGATTGCTCATAAGCCAATTCAGGTTACATATCAATCCAACTTTTAATAGGTGTTCACTCGTGAATGAGCGGGTCAGTAGCCCATCCAAATTTAAACGGATTGAACAGGATTTAGCGGATGCAAAACTTTATTGAGGTGTTTAAATGAAAAATATGAACAACTTTTAAAAAATTACATATGACTTAAGAAGTTTACTATAAAAATATAACATATGATGCTATTATATCAAATCTATCGTAATTTTATCTGCCATAAATTACCGATTTTAATTTAGCTTAATATTGGAAGAGCCCCTACCTTAGGCACCCGTTAATGGCGCAATGATTAATGGCAGCTTGAGTTTAATTCCGTGTACCAAAGTCAAAGGAAGGAGTTTAATGAAGCATGAACAAATTTAAACTTTTTTTTGCCACTAATTTAAGGACTTTAATGTAACTTTAAAAAGATAAGGGACCCAATTCACTTTTTCAAAACATGGAGGGAAATATTTTCATGTATGTGCTCTTAGCCTCTTATCATGCACTCGCACTATATTTTTCCTTTTTTTTTTTTTAGTTAATAGTGATTTTTATCATTTATATTTAGAATTCCTTTGAATTGTTTTTTGTTAAATAGATTATTTATTGAAGATATTTTTTTATTGAGCTCTGCGATGAAATAAAGGAGAGCGTATACAAATGTTTAGCAAATTTTGAAATATAAATATTATAAATTCCTTATAGTTATAATCAAGAAAATTATTAGTTAAATATTTCAAAATAATATTTAAAAGTAAATCGTATAATTGAAATGAAACAGAGTTTTAGAATAACAATCAAGTTATTTTTATGTGTATTTATACATTATAAGTTTGAATTATGAAAATTTTATTTCATAATATTTGTATTGAAATTATCACTTCTTCAAATTCTATGTGAACGTGAACCAGTTACAACAACATATTCAATGAAACCCATAAATAAAATCTAAGGAGGATAGACTGTACACACAAATTATACCACTACCTCTAACACGAAGAAGGGCTAGACTATTTAGTGAAATACCCTCGTTAATCGCAGCAATTCCAAGTGCAAAAAAAGAAGAAAACATATTAACTAATAACATAAACAATACAAAGTTGAAAAATTTACGAACGACAACGAAATAATGCAATCATCGAAACACAATATATCGAAAAGTAGAACTCTAAATCCTCCTACGGAATTAATTTCAGTCTTTTATGTTTTGGTAAAGCCACGTGGCAATTGATTAAGCAAGGGTACATGGGGGGAAAAGTAGGGTGCACAAGCATAGGATCAAGAACAAAAATTGAAAGAGAAAAAATAAGTCCATAATCAAGTACTATCTACTGCACGTCCCATCAATTACTCTATACTAAGTCTACATTCCTTTTTCTCTATCTATGGTAGTTGGTTCCCACAATGGGCAAAAGGGAAATGTATCTCAAGAAATTATAAGAAAATTGAAGAAAAATCAGAGCAGAAATTGGATTTAAAAATGCTCAAATTTCACTTTTTGTTCTTCTTCTTTGCTTTCAAGATTGCTTTTTGTCTACCTGGTTAGCCCCTTTTTGTGTTTCTTTTTGTTCTTTTTGTATAATGTGAATTTGATTAAGGGGTTTAAAGGGTGTTTATATTGTGTAGTTATAATGTGTTTGAGTAACTTTTCATAATGGTGATGTTTGGGTTAGTTTGTGTGGAGCTTGACTAATGGATGATGCAAAATTTGTGTTTTTAATTCATTTTGTTTTGGTTTGATTGATTAATGTTAAGTCAGAGCAGCATTTAGACTCAAAATGATCAAATTTCACATTTTGCTCTTCTTCTTTGCTATCAAGATTGATTTTTGTCTACCTGGTTAGGTTCTTTTTATGTTTTTTTTTTGTTTTCCTTTTGTATGATGTGAATTTGATGAAGGGCTTTAAAGGGTTTCTAAATTATGTAGTTTTATTGTGTTTGAGTAACTTGTTGGTTGATGTTTGGGTCAGTTTGTGTGCAACTCGACTAATCGATGGAAAACTGTGTTTGAATTCAATTTGTTTTGGGTTGATTGGCTAATGTTAACTAATTGCAAGTACTTAGCTGTTTGTGGTTGGTTCTATGGTTTATGTTGTTGGATTTAGTCATGGACCTTATGATGCCTAAGTTTTCAATATTGGAATTGAAGCAAATTGAAGAAAACTCATAGCAGCATTCTCAAAAAAATCCAACTTTTGCTGTTCTTCTTTAACTCGCCCCGTCTCAGCTCCTTTTATTTATGCAATGTGAATTTAGTTGTAATTCTGTTTGTATTAATTTGTTTTAGTTCTGATTCACTAATCTTAACTTGTGTTGGAAGTGCCAAAAGCACGTGAGGTGTAGCGATTAGACTCTGTACATGGTCTTGGAAAATAGTTATCTCATGAGCTAGATTTTGCAAGTACTTGGCTGGTTGTGGTTAATTCTATGAGTATGTTATTGGATGTAAGACATAATCCCTAATTATTCAGACAGTAACCAAATTACATGTGCTCGTCAGTATAATCCTGTACATTTGTGAAGTTTCTAATCGCTTCATTCCATGATATGATGAAGTATCTTGAGTCTTGTGTTAAAGAGGAAAAAGAATTTAGTGAGGTGTCTTCACTAATGCGCAGCAAGAGATCTATTTTTTTTTAATAAGAAACAAGTTTTTTTGGTGCAAACGCACTAGGTGATTCTTCTCATTTGTCCCCTGGAATTAGTCGAGGTGCATGAAAGTTAGCCTGGACACCATGATCATCAAAAAATAAATAAATTGTTATAACAACGTTAGTGTAACTTTATAAGACGTTATTGCTTCCCTATATGTTCTTGTTCTGCTGTTCTTTCCATTGCTAGCACTGTTACGTGAAAAGAAAAAGGCTGCTCCTTTATTATTGATTAGCCTCTTTCAAGCTGCTCTTTTGTTTACTACCTATCCTGTTTATTCACTGCAGCACCATATGTGAAGCGAATAAGCTGTGGAGCTCAAAATGATGTTCGTACTGCCCCGACAAATACCCTCTGGCATAAAGATTTTGGATATACAGGAGGAGTACGTACGAAAGCAAACCGCCCAAGTTACATAACACCCCCACTCAGCACATTACGGTATTTCCCTCTATCAGAGGGTCCTGATAATTGTTACAATATCGATAAAGTGCCACATGGCCACTATTCAGTGAGGATCTACTTTGGATTGGTTAAAGAACCAAGTTTTGATAACGAACCTCTATTTGATGTTTCTGTTGAAGGGACCTTGGTTTATTCTTTGCCGTCTGGTTGGAGTAATCACGACGATGAACGAGCATTTGTTGAAACTCTTGTATTTCTTGAGAATGGTACTACCTTACTTTGCTTCCACAGCACTGGTCATGGAGATCCTACTATACTCGCAATCGAGATTCAAGAAGTAGATGAGAAAGCATACTATTCTGGTCCTGGATATGGTCGAGGGACAATCTTTAGAACTAGCAAAAGATTAAGCTGTGGAGATCAGAAACCAAAGTTTGACGTTGACTATGATGGGGACCGTTGGGGTGGGGATCGGTTCTGGAGCTCAATTATGACCTTTGGTCAGAATTCTGATAAGCCTATATCTACTAAAAGCACCATAAAGTTAGCTTCTGTAGCTCCAAACTTCTATCCACAAGCTCTTTACCAAACTGCTCTTGTTAGTACCGACAACGATCCGGATTTAACGCACACAATAGATGTCGATCCCAACAAAAACTACTCTGTCTGGTTACACTTGGCAGAAATTGATCCTTCAGTTACAGATGTGGGACAAAGGGTTATTGACATTTCCATTAATGGTAACATTGTATTTCGAGATATTGACATTGTGAGAATAGCGGGGGGTGTTAACAGTGCTCTTGTACTGAACACGACCATTCCAGTCAGTGGCAGGATCTTGACGATCACATTACATCCAACAACGGGGACTCATGCCATCATTAATGCCATTGAGATTTTTGAGGTTATACCAGTTGAATCTAAAACATTACCCGAGGAAGGTAAGTTAGATTTTTCACCTGTACTTCCTGGATGCTACATGTTTTTCCATCTCATACACTTTACACACTCAAAAGGGGCCAGATTTAGTATGTTATTTTTTCCTTGGTCAAGCTTGTGCCTTTCTAATTAAGATAGTCTTTATCTTTTTTTTTCAGTAAAGGCTTTACAGTCACTGAAACTTGCACTTGGACTTCCCCTTCGTTTTGGGTGGAATGGTGATCCATGTTTTCCGCAACATCCGTGGAGTGGAGTAGATTGTCAGTTTGACAACTCCAGCAATAAATGGGTCATCGATGGGCTGTACGTTCTTGACCTTGACCTTAGATAGAAAAGTTCCTCCCTTTCCACACGCTTGGACCACACAAAATTGAAACACTCTCATTGACATATATTCCTTCTATTGATGTTCTGCACCCCAATTTAAAAGTTTTGCTGGACTATACTTGTCTTTCTTTCTATGTTATGTGATTTTATTATTTTATCTTAATATGTGTCCTCTTTATCTGTTTTTCTGTAAGCACAGTGACCTGGACAACCAAGGTTTACGAGGTTTCTTACCAGATGATGTTTCTCAATTGCGTCATCTTCAGAGCATGTAAGTTTAAAAGCTGCTTTTTTTTAATACACTATTTGGATGAAAGATGCGTATCTACCATAGGTCTTCTACTGCTTAAAATGGAGTTGATGATCAAAATGAGTTTTAGCAAATATATGACACCTTTTATAAAATTATTTGGACATAATTTGTCTGAAGGAATTACATACTAAGCGGTTGAATAACTTTCAATTTAAGAGGTTTTCAATATTTGAGCATTTTTTAGAATGTCTTTTCGTTCATGAATAATGCAATGTCAGCGCCCACTTCTCAAACGTGATCTTCTCCGACTTATGCTTTGCTTGTGTGCATTTTACAGAAATTTGAGTGGAAACAACATTCACGGGCTTATTCCCTCAGCACTTGGAACAATAACTAGTCTGGAGAAATTGTGAGTACATTTGCGGAGAGTTGTGCTTTTCTGTATGTGATATTAGATTTTTTAGCTGCCAGAGTAATAGTATATGAAAATATGGAAACAGAATAGTTTTGTAATCTACTTTGTGAGTATGTTAGGCATTCAATATATAATCATTGTTCATTATCATCTATATGCGCCGCGAGATCAGTGAATGTGCATACTGTTCGTTGGTTGTTTATGTGATTAGATCCTCACTGTGTGATTACCTAACAAAAGTTGCTCAACAGGGATCTTTCATACAATTCCTTCAACGGATCGATTCCTGAAAGCCTTGGGGAATTGACGTCGTTACTGACACTGTAAGATACTTCAACAAGCTCAGCTGAGGACATTTGATGGATCAATAAAGAGCTCTAATTTACTACTTTATTTATTACAGGAATCTCAACGGCAATTTGCTCTCTGGAAAAATTCCTGCAGCGTTAGGCGGAAGGCTCTTGCACAGAGCTAGCTTCAAGTATGTTCTCCTAATTGCACGTTCTCCTAATTGCACGTTCTTAGCATAAGGCTTTTTCTCAGTGAAGCATCCTTCAGAGGTTGCATCGTAACTATAGATACGTAGAATGTAATTACTCCCTCAGTTTCAATTTCTTCGTCTAGTTTTGACTTGGCACAGAGTTAAAGAAAACAAAAAAGACTTTTGAATCTTATGGTCTTAAACTAAAGATACGTACAATGTACCAAAATATCTTTTAATCTTAAGGTTTTTAACATGCCATGCCATGTGGAAAGTTGGAATAAAGAATTTAACGAAATAGGAAAGACATTCATTTTGAAATGACCTAAAAAGGGAAGTAAGACAAATTGATTAAAACGGGGGGAACATCACTTCCACGTAGATTTTATTTTGTCCAACTTTTTATTGTCAAAAATACATGCTACTTATGGTCGATATTCAATTTCTAGATGCGTCGATGAAGGTCTCCTTGTTACCATTTTGTATGGATGGTAACTGTGAAAAGAACAAAGCAGTCTACAATCATAGCATCTGATTAAAACACACATACAATTATAAGTTAAGGTTAAACAAGTGTACCGTTGAACTCCATTGATTTAGCATCCACTATTGGCGGTTAGGCCTGACACCACTTCCACAATCCACTAGCTTACTTCGATGGCTGGACGTTAACTATTACCACATACTCAACAAATGAAATATACTAGGGTTCTTTCTAATAGCTAGGTAAACAAGGGTTAACTAGGGTTCTTGCTAGCCCACGTCACTATCCTTTCAGGCTATAACCAATTAACGGAAGTCCAAATTCTAACAGTAACATTTAGCATATTTCCTTAAAAGAAATGCTGCAGTAAATAGGTGTCAGTGTCATTTGTGTTAAGGCAGAGATGCTAATTAAACCTTACCATTCATGTGGTGAAAACTCGAGGATCAGATAGAAAAAACTGTGAGTTTTTTTGTTCATTAGTACTTATGCTACAATACTTACTTTCGATGCTTTCAGTTTTACTGATAATGCAGGCCTTTGTGGTATTCCTGGATTACCAACATGTGGACCACATCTTACTATTGGTGCCAAAATCGGCATTGGGTTAGGGGCGTGTGTCGCTGTTGTAGTTATCGCTACATGCATAACATGTTGGTGGAAAAGGCGGCAAAATATCCTGCGCGCTAAAAGAATGGCTGGTAAGCATGCTCTATATCCATATTCAAATGTATTTCCCATCTCTTGCATGTATTTGCTGTCACATTGGTGTATTTGAGAAATGAATTTTGAGTGAAGATGTATCTCTACACGATGAAGTTAAACGAGTTTCATGCTTTCTCATAGATTGAATCGCTGTTTTTTTGTTTCCTCTTCATTTCCTTATACAGTGAGAGACGCTCCTTATGCGAAGAAAAGAACACATTTAAACCACATCCAAATGACAAGAAACCATCACAATGGTCATCATCACGAACATACTCGGACAGCTGTTGAGAATGGACCTCCTTTGCTTGTCTGAGTTCGAACAATTTTTGAGTCAACTCACACTAGAAACTTCTTTTGACGTCAAGAGGATTCAACAATCTACAGATATATCAACAAAAACATTGTTCGTATCCTACTTACAGAGTGTAATTCTTTGACGAAGGGATGATCATTTGAATCCCATCCGCAGACAATGTAACTCCATCGCAGGCTTAGTGAGAAGATTTTCAGATACAATGCTGCTGTTTTTTGGCTAGAAAATGTGTATAGTGGTTATACAGATCAGGAATCAATTACAAATTCCATAGATGTAATTCAGTGCAAGAGACAGTATATGTTGTATATTTTAACTATATACATGTATACTTAATCATTAATTTTGGAGCTTTTTGGTTAAAGACACTCATGTAAACTGTGAAATGGTGAATTTTATAATAGAAATGGTATTCTTCTCCCGCTTTTTCTTCAACGACGATGGTGTGAAATTAGGTCTTAGACCTAACTCACACCCCAAAAACTAGCTCAAAGGGAGGAGGATTGTTCAAGCCTTATAAGGAGTTCATCCATCTCATTAAGCACCGATGTGAGACTTTCGTCATTCTTTAATACCCCAACCTCACGCCCAGTGCTTAGCATCTAGTGCGTGTGCAATTTTGATTTTAGGGGCCAGCATCGAGTGAGACAGACTTTGCTCTGTTACCATGAAAAATTAGGTCTTAGGCCTAACTTTTGAATTATATTCTCTGTTTTAAATTATCTGTTGTATTTTTCTTTTACGAGCCTGATTGACTATGTAAATCGTATTTATATCCTAAATATTTTATTTATTTAGTTGTTTTTACATTTTCTTTTCTCGAACTTGTAAATGACAAATAATATTCCTTCCTTTCCTTCTTGTTTTTTAATTTTTTTTTAAAAGTAAAATAATAAATAAAATTTGGTAATCAAATAATAAAAAAAATAAGATTAAGTGAAATTGGTAAAGTATAAAATAACAACACCCATAAAATGCGGTAGCCGCGTTTCCATTTCATTTTCCACGTGGGCCCTCTCATGGACTCTTATGTAGTAAAATAAAGTGAAATATAATTTGAAGGTCACGAGTTTTAACTGTGAAAATAATTTTTAGTAAAAAAAAAATAAATTTATCGAGGTTATGTAGTAGATGATTTGAAAGTGAATTATTTGATATTAAATTTCATAGAAGTAGAATCATATTTAATAATATAAATTATTTTTATATATAAAATAGTATATATGATATATAATTTGTAATATAGCAATGCATAAAATAGTTATATTTGTCAGGAAAGGATTTATGTATTACTATATTTTATATAAAATAGAGGTGGAATTATTAATACGACAACAATATATTTAACGTAATTTTACAAAATAATTTTGCGGAGAATAAATCAAGCATAATTAATGTATAATTTTCTTGTAACTATATGCATTACTATTACTATTCAACTATAATTAGTTATCAAATAATTTTTATAATTTAATCCTCCGATCCAAACTTTCACTTATTATACCTTTTGGTTTATACTACCTACTCAACTACTACTATATTACCAACCACCATCATTATTCATTCGGTTTGGCGTATAAACGTTACGTATTGTTGATAAAAACATTAAAAATATATTGAAGAAAAAATGTTACTAATTTCTAAAATTATTACTAAGTGGTTTAAGATTTGGACTATTAAACACATCGAAGGATAATATGTGAAGCTTGAAGATAAATCAAATATAACATAGTAAAAGTGATTCACACCTTCGATCCTATTGGTCAATCTGATTTTGAACTTCAAAGTCGCAAGACTAGTAAGATTTCAGTTATAGTTTAAGATTAGTTAAAGATTATAACTGTTTCAGAAGAATCCACAATTTCTTTCAGCGATTACACAGTTCTATATATAATGAAAATAACGTACAGACGTATCATTATGAAAACATAATTCATGTGAGACATTTCCTAGGATTTCGCTTTAAATGTATTTCATATTCCATTACAATTTTCATTGTTTGCTTGTTATTGAAGTTTAATAACATGAATCTAACCTCATTTAATATGTGTTTTTCTATAGACGCAATATATCGGACTAGCATATTGGCAAATATGCTAATAATATTTGTTAGTTATATCTTATCGAGAAGTACGTTAACAATTGATCAAGGTAAATTTTCATTTGTAATTTTGTTACCAAAAAAATTTAAAATTACGTAACAACTCAAACATGCAAATAGTAAAATCATTACAAGAAATTAATCCAGATAGACTTATATTTAACTTGGATATGATTAAATTAATGAAGAAATAATCCACGTGGCAACAAGGTCCATAATTGTCAAATTAACTTCTTTTTCTCTTTTGCGGTCAAACCTAATCTATTGCCTCAATATTTGTGCAATGTCCGTACTATCATTAATCCACACGTGTCAAATCATCATTTACTTTGTCCATCCCTTTAATCGCTAGTGTGTTCAGATGAACTCAGTAATTTTTTTTGTAAATTTTAAATTTATACTAAAAAATTAAGTACGTAATTGATTTTCAACTATATAGTTAAAAAAGTGAGAAAATATAAAATTTATAATACTAGCTCCGTCTCTAAGCGCCGTTACACTACTTCTGTCATTACAATCACCGACTTTCGTCAATTACTAAACTAATCATTTTACGTTTACGTATGAAAGAAGATATTGTACTGCAAAAAAATATAACGTAAACAATCTATTTTAATCCGAACAAATATAATATTTTACTAAACAAAGTAAAATAAAACCATAGCACTTGAACAAAATGAAAAGATTTATTTATTCCCAACTTCTTTTCTTTTTAAGTTCAGATTTTTTCGATATTCACATTAGTAACTCGATGAACAGAACGTCATCGTTTTTGCCTTATATATAGACTATATATAGTTTCCCTTTTATCTTTTTTTTTTCTCACTAATTACTGGTAATTAAGAGGGGAATTAACGCTAATAAAACAAACTTACAACTGATTAAATAAAACAAAAGTTCAAAAAGCATGCAGAATCTCCGATCATCAACTCCGGCAACTTCCCGATCGATGCAGAAGAATTTTCACATGTCTTCCGGTGTCGGAAGAAGATTAAGGTCGAACTTAGCTTTTGGCTTGAAATTGTTACCCATAAAATCTATCACAGTTGATGAATCGGATTCACTCTTCATCATCCCGCCGGCACCACTAGCACCAGCACCACCTCCATCTCCACTACCACCACCGCCGCCGCCGCCGTTACGAATCACTCCAGCTCCTTGAAAATAGTACATCGGCGGAGAATTCTGAAACAAAAACTTACCTACACCGCTGCTAAAAATTCCAACAGCCGATGATGAGCTTCCTAAGCTTAGATCTAACGGAATCGATTCCACCATTGCCGGCGCCTTCGCAACCGCAACCGCCGCAGACGACGATTCAACCGTACTCGTATCACTCGGACTCCGAATCACATCGTCCGGCTGCTGCTGCATCTGAAAATTAGTCTTCGCTTTCGCACCTCGAAACTCAATCGCAGCTTTATCGTACGCTCTCGCTGCTTCTTCAGCGGTATCAAACGTACCTAACCAAACACGGCATTTTTTCCCTGGATCTCTTATCTCCGCCGCGTACCTTCCCCAAGGCCTCTTCCGGACGCCTCTGTAATGCACCTCCTTCACCACCGCCGCCGTCGCCGCCGTCGCCGCCGTCGTACATTTTGGCTTGGGCGCCATTTTCAGTTCGCCGTTAACTGGAAATGGACGATTATATATATATATATATAGAATTTGAACAAGTCATTAGAGAATTAGGGCACGGTTGAGAGAAATCGTAGGTGGGAAAGTGCCCTCTTTATATAGGAAGAAAAATAACAGTCAATGGAGTCTTTGACTGATGAAAATGTAGGGACCATATAATTATATAAATAATTGTTTTAATTTTATTTCTTAAAAATGGAATGTTTTTTTTTTTAAAAAAAATAGTATATTAAATTTGGATAATTATATTTAATATTAGTCCTGGTGGTTTTCTAGTCAAATACATTTTTTACAATTGAGGAATATCATTCCCATTTTTTATGTCAATTTTTGAATTTTAATCGTAAATTTTTCATAAATGTTATAAATATTTTGACCATAAAGATTTTATCAGCAAATTTTTGGTCAAATCGAAACTGTTTGACTCTGTAAATTGGAAAGAATGAGTACTTTTTTCATTCCATATTTAGTTAAGTAGATTAATTTTATTATTGAGTTCTCAAAATTACTTTTAGTGTGTTCTTTCAGTTTTTCATTAGTTAGTATTGGAATTGATGATTAATTAATATTTAGTTATTTTGATGATAAATTTGACAATAATTAATAATGGTTAAAAATGAAAAAGTAAGTTCAATTTATATGTTAATCTACTTTTTTTAAAGGGTGTTAAACACCTTTAAAATTAATTTATATGAAACGGAGGAAGTATTATATATTAACGACTTTAAAATTTTACTTTTATTTGTTAAATTTTAGTGTTATTTTAGTTGTAGGTAACACAAATTAGCATTACTCCTTATTACGTAAATTAATATAATGTTTATTTTGGATTTGATTGTGATAAATACGAAGAATTAATGTTGTTTATTCAATTTATACTGCATGGGTCTTTAGAAGTAATTTTAATAATTATGTGTTAAACAAAAGTGATCAATGTAGAAAATTGTGTTTTGGGTGCTATTTCTATTTTAATGAACATCATGTATTTATAATCGAAGCAATTTTTTTACTGATTAAATCAAAAATCCAAATATATATATATTTACTTGCATGGGCTAGTTGTTTTTATTTTATTTCTAATGCGACGTGCATGTATCCACGAACTCAAAAAAGAATAAGTAATAAATGGGAAAAGTAATTTTTAATTTGGAGTTTATTACTTTTTACCTACCTCAAAAATATGGAGGATTTTTTATGTTTTGAGGAAAATCACCAAATAAAATAATTTTTTTCTATGGTCGAATTAAATTATGAAAAGAATGATATATTTATGTTTGCGCTCATAATAATTAAAATAATTGTTCTTTATATTATGTGATAAAAAATAAAATCACTTGTACATCATTGTATAATTTGATTTGATTATATATACGTAGAAAAGATTGTATCGTAAAGTTTTTAGTTTAGTAATAAATAAAATATAATTCGTAAAGTTAAATATACTAAAAATAAATAATTTAATTTGGTTATTAAATATTGTAAATTGTATATATTTTATGTCGAGTATTTCAAATTATCAAACAACTTCGAACATAATTCAAAAGAAGCATAAAAATCTTTATTTTTACTTTCAAAGATATAATTAGAGTATCTATATAAAACGTAATATAATCTTTCGGTAAAAGTGATTATATTACGCTTCATATAAATGCATTCAAATTTATCAAATAAATGACAATTAACTCAATTTTCTTGACCAGATGTCGTAACTGTCAGAGTTTATCTTGCACATTTTGGACTTTCAAACGATCTCAAACATAATTTGTAATAACTATCTTTTGCGATACACGATAATAAAGTACATATCATGCAGACGTTGCCGTATAAAACTAATGTGATTACGTACGCTTTTAAAAAGTTATATCATAACGTTTTCTGCTCCGCAATAAATAAAACGTGACTAGTAAGGCATAAATGCATTCAAATTTACCGAATAAATGACAATTAACAGTTTTGCTTAGATTTCGTAAATGACAGAGTTTATCTTGGAGATTTTGGACTTTCAAACGATCTCGAACATAATTCGTAATAACTATCTTTTAACGTATCCGACAATAAAGTACGTAATATCACACAGACATCGCCGTATAAAATTGATTTGATTACGCACACTTTTAAAAGTTATATCGTAATGTTTTCGATGTTGAACAAAACATGAGTAGTAAGATATAAATACATTCAAATTTACCGAACAAACGACCATTAATTCATTTTTGCTAACTAGATGTCGTAAGTGAAGAGCTTATCTTGGGAATTTTAAACTTTCAAACGATCTTAACACAATTCATAATAACTATTTTTACAGTACGTGACAATAAAGTACATATTCCGTAGACGTCGCCGCATAAAACTGATTTGATTACGTACACTTATAAAAAAAAATTCGTCACAATGATTTTGATTCTGCAATAAATAAAATATATAATTTGCAAAATATAACGCTTTCAAAATAAGTAAGTAAATAACAAATACCACAATTATGATAACTAAATATTGCAAATGATAACAATTTTTATCTTAAAGCGTTTAGACGGTAAAACAATAAAGGACATATCATGCGGACATGGTCGCATAAAATTGATTTGATTATGTACGCTTATAAAAAATTACGTCGTAATAATTCTGATTTTACAATGAATAAAACACATAATTTGTAAAATATAATCGCCTTCAAAATTATTGAGTGAATGATAAAATAACACGCAAATAATACAATTTTTATATTTTATGTTAAATAATTAGAGTTCCTAAATAAAATGCAATATAATTACTTGAAATTTCACAAAATAAAAAAAAATAGTTCGTTTATTCTAAAATAGTGGATGTTTCACAAAATTCAAAATATATTTAGTTCTTTTTTTTTTTTTCAAATTTGCTATTGAAACATTTCTAATCCCTAATGAAATATTACCATTTTAAGCTAAAGCATCAACTATGTTAGACAGGGAGGTGTAACAGGTAAAATTAAAAAGGTAAAGAAACTTTTAGTAATTAATTAAAATATATTTATGAGATCAAAAGCTTAATTATCTCGAAAATATAAAAGAAAAAAGGAAATTACAATTATTTAAAAGTTTTCTTGAAATTCTATCTATTTCTATTCACTTTTATTTACTTTAACCTGTCAAAATAATTTATATCTAATCAAACTTATTTCTAATATTAACTATTCCCTTTATTTAAAAAAGAACGACTTAAATTTTTTTTTATTTTTATAGTTTTAAATTAAAGTTATGTCAAATGTATTAAAATACCTTTTAATTTTGTGATTTTAGACATGCCACGTGAAAAGTTAAAGTTAAAGTGTTGCCCAAAAAAAAAATCATTCATTTTAAAACAAACTAACAAAAAATAGAAAAATTCTATTTGAAACGGAGAGAGTATTATTTTTCAAATCACCTCATAACATAAAATACTAAAAATAAATAGTCATATTAATATATTTTTTAAAGTTCAAATCCAACCAAGAAAATTATAATACATTTTAAATATTTTTTCATTCTTAACTAGAATTTTCAAATTTCAGTCTCCTTAAATATAAAATTATCTTTTTCTTTTAGAATATTACATGAGACTATCACCGAAGTGAAAAAAAAAAAAAAAACCCCACCGAAAGTAAAATAATAAATTCAGTACTACTCCTTTTTTTTTCCAAAAAAATTAAAAAAAATAAACAGTACACGTGTCAGCTAGTGAACTAAAAAGAAAAAGAATACTGGGAAACCGGTAAAAATTGAGTTGTCGCCTGTCGGCGGCGGTTGGATTTATCGCCGCATAAAATGGATTTATTTTAATTTTTTTATATTAAGTGACGTTATCGGCGGCTCAGTTTGTATTTTACGGCTCGGGTGGGGGCCAATAAAATTTGATCGGCTAAGTCGGCGGAGCCATGTAAGAGGAAGCCACGTATGTGTAGACGTGTTTGCTTAAGAGGAATTCATAGTATAGTAAGTAATACTTTTAAATCTCTACTTACTACCAATCAACAAATATAGTGGATGGGGGTGCTTAATTAATTTTTTTTTTTTGTATTTTTATTACTTAAAACATCATATTTGGTAGGTTGGAAAATATTATATACGTCGAACTCATAAATAGTTTCTTAAATTTATTGTTTTTTTTTCTTCTTAAGGTACATTAGTTATGTCATTTTTCTGCTGAATTATTAATGATTTATTTTTTAAAAATATTATTAATTGATTTTGATTGATTTTTTTAATTGTGAATGTCTTTAATTGTGTTCGTACTATAATGATTTTGATTGAAGGAATGAAGACAAACTGTGTGTTAGTCTTATTTATTTTATAATGTGTTCAAGTGATTTAAAGTATAACATAATTATTCTCGAACATTTTCACTATCAGTTGGACTGATGAGTTTTGAAACAACATGTGTATCCTCTATCAATACTCCTCCCAAAATCTGGTTCTACATCAACCAACAGTGTGTAAAAGGAACAAATTATGGGTAATTCAATAATTCGAATTGAAATTAATATATATATATATATATATATATATATATATATATATATATATATAATGCTTTAATTTAATTAAAAATTTAAATATTAAGTCCGGTTTTAAATAAACAATTTATTCAAAGTAAATATTTAATTTTGATTTAATGTTCAATCTATGTCATTTAGATATATATTATTAAATATATAAATGTAGACTTACTCAATTAAATAAACTAAATGAGTTAAGGTCTTAAAAGAGTCTAAGGGATAACTTCGTTCTACCCTTCAAACTTCATTTTATTAAATATGTTCTTATTTATTTTATAAACGAATCGAATTATTATATGAAGACGTTTGAATAGGTGAAAAGGAGATAACTATACACTTGAAATTTACATATAAAATTTATATTTCCTACATTCACTAAAAAAAAATACCATTTTTATCCTTTGTAACAAACTTAATTTTTTAAAATTATTTTAAATAAATCACACATTGAATCAAGTGGCTCTATTTAAGAGTTATGTCATGTTCCATTTGAACGTATTTAATAGTATTTTTTTTTTTTTGCACAATTTAATAGAATTTGACTAAAGGCTTTACTAAGTTGTATTTTTCCTTGCATTATTTTGGAAGCCTCATTAATTTTTGTGTTTATGTTAGGTAGGGGAGATTTAGGTAATCATTTTAAGGTTATAAATGGTGTGTTTAGTGCCAAGAAAAATGAGTGTTCTTCTTTTTGTTTACTTGTGTAATTAGTACGTAGATATATATAATAGTATGAATGAAGTTAGGTGAAAGTTCGTAGATTTGATGATTCAGTAAATATTTTGTAGTTTCTGCATTACTCTAGGTCTCTTCATAAAATTACGTATTTTATATATATACATACATATATATATAAAAAGATTAAATATTAGTTATTGACGTGTATGCTTCAAAAATGTTGAATGATTTAGTTATTTACAGATCAACAACAAAACCTGATGAACCCATCGAATATATAAAATTTTGAAAAAATATCTTTTGAATATAGAGTTATACATTCAATTATCTTTTTAATCATCAGACATTATGATAAAGTGACAAATATATTTTTATTCTTATTTAAAAGTCTCAACTTTAAATCTATCAATTAAAGAAATATTTTTATTAGAAAATATTTTATCTTATAATTAGATATTTGATATAAAATTTCAAGCAATATTTATTAGCCTATTGTACTATAGATGCATAATGTTTATTGATCAAAAAAGTACAATTATAATTCACCTACATATATTAAAAAAAGTGCAATTATAATATGCTTTTGGTATGAAAATAATCGTGTCTGTCCTTCGGAATGACTCAGTTGATTCAGAAGGTGATCTTCTATATGGATGACTCCAAACCAATCTTCCCTCAATATCTTTCGTATAGGATTACCTAGTACTTTAATCAGTACACACGATAAATAAAAACTGTGACAGAGATTATAACGGCTACAGATTATCTTAAGGACATTTCCAAAAAAAAAAGTAATGTCTTATATATACTCTACTTTTTATTTCAAATATTAAGTTAATCTTACTCAATTCACATAAAAAATTTAATTAAATTAACTCTTAAAAAATAAAACATTACAAATTTCAAAAACTTTTAAATCCACGTACACATAAATCTCTCTCCATATTTTCAAACCTAATATATATTTCTATTTTTAAGCAGCCATATGTGGGGTTCCTAATAGTAGTTTATTAAACGTGTTTCATCTTTTAATTTAATTAATTTTCACTATTGCATTATCTTATTATTCCAGTTATGAATAAAAAAGTATAATAAAATCTTTTGGAATTAAAAAATAACGGAGCTTTTTTTTCCATAGTTTCAACTAAACTAATGTATTTCCAGTTTGGAGCAGCCATAAACGAGTTTCATAATTTTATTTTTATATTATTTTGATTTTTTGACTAATGTATTACTATTTTAGGATTCCAATTATTGGGCAATCATTTCACTGTCCCATCTTTGCATTTTCATTTCATTCTTAATAAAATAACAATACCCTTATAGGAGTGCCATATTGATTTTTTAAAAATTATTATAGATAAATGGTTTTATTAATATGGATTAATACCTTAAACCATATTGGTTTATCATAGATAAATAGTTTTACTAATATGGATTGTGGTGGGAGTTCGAGAATGAAAAAAAAAATCATATTACAAAAATTGTTATCATGCATGATCATGTAACATATAAATTTAGATTCAGTCAAACTTTAACGTAAATATAAAATATCTAGCAGAAAACCAAAACATGTTTTTTGAAAATAATTAGGGTTGGGCATAAACACCGGAAAACCGAAATATCGTATCGAATCGAACTTTTTTGATATTTCGGTTTTCGGTTCGATATTCGGTATATATTTTGTATTTTTCGATATTTCGATTCAATTTTTGGTATGTAATTTTGTGTTATTCGATATTTCGGTTTACCGAAATATATTATATTATCATATATATTTATATTATATTAATATTAAATAATAAGTATTATAATTTAAAATAAAAAAGTAAAAAGTAAAAGACACTTTTTGACGTAACTATTTTTAGCCCATTAAGCTGAAAAATCAAACAAAAAAATTTGTAAATTTTTAAAAATCCAACTAAGTAGGCCCATTAAAAAAAACGAATAATAAAACCGAACCGAAATAATAAAAATCGAACCGAACCGAATTATTTCAGTTCGGTATTCGGTACACATTATACAAGAAGCGAAAATCAAAAAAACGAAAATCGAACCGAATTACCGAATGCCCAAATAATATTAGAAAAAAGGAGCAAAATAGTGGAATGAAGAAACCATTGGGGAAAAAAAGTACATTTTTTAATGTACGTGTGTATAATCTCTTAAATAAGTTAAGATTAATGAAAGTCTTCGTGAGACCACCAAAAATATTATCTCTAACGATATATACTCTCTCCTTTTCGAATTGAGTGACATATATTGATTTTATGCTATTTTTAAGAGAAAAAAAATTTGAATTTAGTGATCTAAACTTAAAATATCTGTCAAATATACTAACGCTTTAGTCTCATGATCTCAAATATATCAAGTGGAAAATTAAAATAAAAAAAGCTAAAAAAAAACATAATAAAAAGAATCATTCTTTTTAGTACAACGTATTCAAACAAATTAAAACCAAGAAATTAGTATCAAATAGTTTTGATGGAAAAGTGTCAATACTCTGATTGTGATATTATTGTCTCCACCACCTTTTGTTTTTATATTTTAAGTTATACGCTTCGACAATGCAATTTTTATACGCTCAATATAAATTAGAAACATGTACGTCGAAAATAGTGATTAAATATCTTTGAATATTTTTATATAATATAATGGACAAGTAAAAGTGCCCGTATTCTCATTTTCAATGTACTATACATAGAGATTTATTTAGTGTGTTCATATATATAGAGAGAGAAACACACACCACGAGAATAATGTCAAGAAGTTAAAAAATATTAAATATGTACCCCACAAATTTTAATATCTCTGAGAAACTATAAGTCAAGGTTTCTCAGTGTCATTTTTATTTGACAATTTTTATTTGTTTTCCCATTCTTCTTGTGGAATTATTTTAGTCATTTAATGTAGTATATAGTACATTGTTTACCTATGTATTCTTTGTGTTCAAGACCTAGGGCATTGACCTGGGTGGGTGGGTGGGTGACAAGGAGAACAAGTCCATGTTTCAACTCCAATCATCTTCTATCCGTTGCAGAGTTTGAGATTTTTATTAGAGATTCAAAATATAACCGAGTAAATAAACAAAGAAGTCAAAAGAGTTGATACTAAATATACACAAAAAAATAATAATTATAATTTTAACCGATCGAAAGGGGTTCAGATGAACATCCTACGCCCTATAGACAAACACGATTCATAATAAATTCGAGTAGCTTTATATGCTTCTGTCCATTTTTTTCATGCGGTACTATTTTCTTATATATATATATATATATATATATATATATATATATATATATATATATATATATATATATATATATATATATATATATATTGATTTTAATTTTATATTGCTGACCTCAACTAAAACAATTTACCCTCTAACTATTTACCCCCTACCCCACTTTCTCTTAGCAATATAAATTTTTTCGAAAGTCGAGAATTAAGATAGAAAGAATCGAATATTTTCTCTCTTTTATGTGAAAGGAGTTTAATGCTAGCTTAGAACACTTTATTTGGCTCCTTATTAGTTTCACTAATGTGTTTTTTTCTTCTACTTCGATTATCTTTACTGTGTATTACAAATATTTCTCTCATCATAGCTTTTCATTCTCATACCTTTCACTCTCATTCTGAAAATATTTTCCTTGAGCCGAAAGTCTTGTCGAAAATAACCTCTATCTTATTTTATCCAACCTAAAATAAGGATAGAAAACTCCAAGTACATGCCTAGATCGATTGTACACACCTTCTAAGAGTAGCATGTAGACAAATAAGAGTTTTATATATAATATGATAAACACTCAATTCTCATTGATACATGCATTGTTAAAACCATATAGGCGCAGGCTTGAATCCATATATAATTTAAACAAATATTATGAGAGATGCGATAATTTAGATAAATATTATGAGAGATGCGAGTGGATGACTATGAGTTGAGTATAAAGATGAAATGTGTTAAGGTGGAAAGAACACAATCATTAACGAAACTTTTTAAGGAATTTGTTCTCCTAGAGAAAATATTTTAAAAAAAAGTTGACCAACCGAACGTGAAAAAATTGAAAAATATATTTCGAAAAATGGTTTCTTTCCTACCACAATACACACAGACAAAATGGATAATTATGACTTCCATATAACTCAAATGATTTGTTGTTTAACTTGAACTTTATCACTTTTCATTTAGCTATAAGGACTTATAAAAACTAGTAATTTCAATCTAAAGATAGCTCAGGAAAAGAACTCTGCATGAATAAAAAGCATATTCCAAAAGAAGGATAAATGGTGATGTAGTCCTACTCTATGATGGCAAAGAATACAAAAAAGTTTAGCTCCATAATTCAAACAGAAAATGGAGAAGATTTCTGGGTTTCTTAATGTTACATTGTCCATCGATATCCGTTGAACTATGAAGACATGCACTGCATAACACAATCATCCATCTACAATCCAAGAACAGAAGAAACACTTACGGGAAGGCAACAGAGAGAAACAAATTACTCGTAAAACAACAGAAAATGGCAAAAAAAGGGGAGAAGCAGAAGGCATCAACATGATTCTAAACACTATGTTCAACGAAGTTTTATTGAAGGTCATAGATTGATTGTTACAAAATCTTGAAGCCGAAAAGGAAGCCAATGAGCATGTAATCACAGCCCTAAACAAGGAAAAGCCAGTCGTCAAAACTACTATATGAAAAAAAGATGTTTTAAAATAACCCGAAGTATCATGTAATAAGGTTCTTAGAGGATCATTCATGACTTAAAAGCTAAGGTTGTCGTGCAGTTTAGCATAGAAGTAGTTCCTAGCAACTGCCAGAGATATCAATAGTTGATGCATCAGAAGAATTCAACAAGCTACAGAAGAATCTAAATTCACAGAAAGGGAAAAAAATCCCAGTTTCACAAACGGGAAGAGTAGAGCGGAAATCAAATGACAGTCATAGAAGAAACCAAATATTTCTTCTTCAGAGTTCATACAGACATTCTCTTAGACTGCATGGACATAATACTTCGGTTGAACCCTCCGACATCATAAATCATCATTGCAATCTGATTGAATACGAAGTATTAGAATAACCCTAAACATTATTAAATTAGAAGAGCTGTATTGAGCAAGAAAATATTATGTGCTAAGCAGATTCAGTCCCTCAGATAATCTGATAAAGTATCTCAAGGCCTATTTAATTTTATCAGCTACGCAATCAATGACAGCCACATCACAAACTCATCAATCTAATTATCGGACAATTAGGTGCAAATAACCCCAAACACACCATCAAAAAACTCCGCACTTTTTAAGGATGTAAGCACTACTGTGTTCAATATTAAACGAAAATGCAAGTCATTAATCTTCCTATTTCAGCAGGTTGAAATTTACGTATTGAAGACAGACTTCAAATATCAGCAAAAGTTGGAATCTAATCAGTTCAATTTCATTTATCACCGAATTCAAGTTCGATCTACTAAGAGATTTATCTGGTTAAAAGGAAACTAAAGTGTAACAATTCAGTAGCTTATGAGTACTAGAAGAACACTGGGAATAACTACAAGTTAAACCTACCAATTTTTTATTCCTTTTCAATACCTTACTTCAGATTTTGTAGCATATTTAGATCTGCTCCTAGTAATAACAATGTAGAAATCCAAATTTTTAACATGTAACTTACAAAGCGTAAGATCGTACTTAAAATAACAAAGATTTAGTCTAGGAACCATATATTTTTCATCGTTTTTCATTCTTTTGTTAAATTACTCTTCATCATGTTTCATTCTTGAGGCTTCAAAACATGAAATGCCTCTAATTGTCCATAGGCTCCCATGACACACTGTTAGGGCATACAGTCTCAGAATTTTTCAGTAACGTGGCATTAGCAAATACAAGAAGACATTAGATACTTTCAAGAACAACATAGTCCCAAGTAACTGTCTGGTAGATTACTAAATAACTTGATTTTTTTACACCATACATATAGATTAAGCACTAGTATAAAAATGCTTTCAAGACATTCAAATTTATCATTGAAAAGAGCTTCCCCATTGGTAATAAACTACAAAGAATCAAAAGTTCAGAAAAAGGAAAAACATTCATGTTCTCATTCACTATCTACTTCTCATGTTCTTACACGGCATGGATATTTCACTTTGCTTGTACTCTCTGACATTCATCATGCATCATCATTGCAATCTGATTAAATGCCAAGTATTAGAATTATGCTTACATCTTCACAACTACAACTGGAAACGCAACATATGTATGCTAAAAAGTTTTACGTCCCACCATCAATCTGACTCAATTTTTTTGAGGCTTATCAATGAAATTAAATCATCAACAATCAAATACAGCAGCATCAACGATCAGACGGACACAACAAATAACATCAAATGCTCATTTCAAGTGTCAGCTTCATGACATAATTCAATGATGTTCAGAGGAGAATAATTTTTAATTCCTTAAAAATTGAAGTCAATTAATTAATAGTTTCCATTGGAGTTTATATACTAGAACCTTGACCACTATAAAGTATTCTATGTAGATCGGAAGGACAAAAAAGTATAAATGGATAAATGGAGGCAATCCTACAATATGACTGTCAACAACATTACCCAATGTAATCCCACAAGCCACAAGTGGGGTCTGGGGAGGGTGGTGCGTATTCAGACCTTAACTCTACCATTTCCAATAGACCCTCAGATCAAATAAATCATCTTAAAGCAGGTTTGAAAAGGAAATTCAATAGTAAAAGATGTACATGTATTCCTAAGAAAATCATGAATTAGAGAACATTGTCACCTTACTCAAGTTTGAAGCATCATGATTTATCAGCATTACTCATACGATTTGGAAGTTGAAGGTATATTACTATTTACTATAATACTCAATATCACATCAACAAGTTTAGCTATGTATGTGAATACTCATGTGTTAGTTAAGCCGTACATTTGACAATGGGAGACTAGTTAAAGAAAGGTGGTAATAAACAATTAATCCTTTCCACATATGCTAACGCTTCTTCCTTTGCCAAAAGCAATAAAAAAAATTTGAATATCAATTGTTTTAGTTAGTTACACCATAGGGGGAAGGTTACTCCCCAGACCTAAGAAAGAAACTGTTATCAGTTACTTAAATTGACATAGTAAAGATATTTGTATAACTTGAACTCCATTTCATGATCTTCATCTAGTTTTTTCTTGTACTACAATTCATTCTTTAGTTATATCATAGGGTGAAGGTTCCTCACCAGACCTAAGAAAGAAACTGTTATCAGTTACTTAAATTGACATAAATTGACAGACTATAAATATGTGTATAACTTGAACTCCATTTCATGATCTTCATCTAGTCTTCTCGTCCTACAATATTCAAGAATTACTTTTTACTGCAGAAAGAGGAAGTACAGATAGAAGAAACTAGGTTATGACTGGAGCATGTAAAATTGTAACATAAATGATACCTAGAGAATTGAGTTCATTAACACAAAATTTAATGAATTGTACTGTCAACACTCAACACATGTCTATGTTACTACTATATTTTTTCTTCCTCAACCTTGTTCTCCTTCATATACTTACTTTTCCCCTTTCCAGGAGTTCACACAGAGGTCAACAACCTAAAAGCTCATCGTAATGCTGCAACAGACTTCACCCCTCCAACATGGTCAGAGCTTGACCAAGAAACATTACCTACAACTATTGGGGGATCTGCCAACGGCACACTGGAAATGCCTTATGTATGGCAATCAAACTAGACTAAAAGCTTGTTTCACTGTGTGCTTATGCTTGCAGCAAAGATTGTTATCTACCGATAGACTCATTCGATGGGGAGTTGAGGTTAATCCAACTTGTGTCCTACAAGGGCCTGAATCTCATGAACACTTGTTTGTTCACTGTCCAGTTGCTCAATCTCTAAGGTCCAGACTACTAAGGTGGATCCACAGACTAGATTGTCTTGCTACAAACCAAGATGACTTTGTGTAGTGGAATGTCAAGCATGCTAAAGGTAAATCTCATCCATCTCAACTCTTCAAAATGGTGCTTCCTAATGTACTTATGCCCTATGAATTTGAGAACAAGAGGAAAATGCTGGATAGTATGGCCAAGGATCCGGCATATATGTGCACTGTTCGCGCCCCAACTGGATTACAAGCCTTTGTACATATCTTACAGTTTTGAATTGCATTGTGCTTGATCTTGTGAAGTCCTTTTAGTACTTTTTATTACCTTAGAACTGTATTGACTTTGCTGAATTTGTAATGACTATTACTCGTGATTATTAAAGTTGTTAATTACCAAAAACAAAATGAAGTTCAAAGCTCATACTAACTATGATTAATGACTATCTCAACTCTCAAGCAATAACTTAATGCAATTACCAGTTGATTTAAAGGCCAAAATATCAAAACTAATGAAGATCCAATACGAGAAAACATAATTTCATTCATAAATAACCAAACAAAACCATACAGCTCAAACAACTCGATACATATATACAAGTGATTGATCCACGATTCACACATAAAATTCACAATCAACAAATCAATGGATCCACATATAGAAAGTTCAACATCCAATAATTATACCTTCAAGAGTCCAACCATAGCTCCGAGGAGTAGCAGATAACATTGAAGTGAGTAATGCTGATGCAGTCGCAGTATGAAATGGAAACATCGATTCCACTCTAACACAACTCATTTCTACCGGCGACCTTCAAAAGTACAAAATAATCAAATCTATCAATCATAATTTCATACAATAAACTAAAATTTTACCGAGACTTTTTTTTTTAATTAGTGAGACCTGAAAATGCGAGCGGTGACTGGTTTTTGAGTTGGTATGCGGAATGGAGATGTCTTTGGCTTGGCGCCGGAAGCAATTCTTGTGGTTGCTGCTGATCGGCCGGAGGTGGCGGCGGAGCGGAGGAAGGACCTGGCGGCGAAAGTGGCCATAATTGTAAAAGGGAAATGAGAAGAGCGAAGAGGGCTTTGTTGGGGTTTTAGGTTCAGAAATAGGGGTTACTATCTTCTTATTTTTCCTATTTTTTTCAACTAGTAAAATAACTCGCGCCTCGCAATAAATTAATATCACAAAATTTATAAAAATAATAAAATTAAAATATTATATTATGTGACATACAAGATTATGTAGTACCATTAATTATGTAAAAGAAAATGATAATTATAATATTTTATCATTTATCCTTCAATCAATCATCTTAAATTTGATTTTATAATTTATTTTTTTTTCAAATTGATAATTCTGAAGAAATCAAATGAACATCAATCGAAGATATTAAACTTTCTAATAAATAAATAATTATTGGTAAAGAGATAAATAAATTTTAAAAGACTAAAAAAAATGAACAAATTTTCTAATTCTAACGTGTAAAAAGTTCCATCATACGTTTGTTTTACATCTATAATTTTAAAGTTCCTCATTTAAATGAATCATAATTAATTATTAAAATGAAAAATTAATGGGAGAAAAAATCATATAGGACAATAATTCAACTTTTTATATACACTTGAGTAAGAAAAATATTACATAAAACTATTAAGTTTATTTTGATGTTCTTTAAAAATTAACATACCAGAGTGATGAAGTTTATTTTGAAATTACAATTTCAGTAGAAAAAATTTGTGTGAATACTCAACTAACGTGTGTTATTTAATCTATATTAACAAATACTTATAACAATAACTTTTCAGAAACATAAACAACGAAATATAAAAAAAAAAACATACCAGGATCTGTAACAGTAGAATGAAACAGAAAGGAAAAAATTTAGTCTATTGAATGCGCAATGTCCCCTTAAAAAAATTATTCTCCTTTAGTACCCGAGGTTTAAAGGAATAAATCCTCTTTTGGATAAAAAAATTCAATTCAGCAGTGTATTGATACAAAAATGATACTTCCTCCGTCCTATTTTATGTGACGACGTTTGATCGGGCAAGGAGTTTAAGAAATAATGAATATTTTGAAATGTTTACAATATCACCCTTCAGAAAAGTAAATTCATTTTTTCTCTCTCCTCATAAATGTAGAATATTATCTTTAAAATTAATTATGACCAACAAAGGAAACAAAAAGAATTGTACCTTTAAATACTTATCATATAAGGAAATGTGACATTCTTTTTAGGAATGACCAAAAAAAAAATAGTGTCACATAAATGGGTCGGAGGAAGTATTTAAATGTGCAGAAAAAAAGTTGTTTATAATTTACGTTGTTTTAAAATGAGATGAAATCCCTTTACTCATAGAACAAAAAAGAATGGTGTGAAGAAATTGTTCTCTATTGGAAATGTCACAACTCTTTGAAAAAGATACAAACCTTCAGAAAAGGCACAACCATTCGTAAAAGTTACAACTCTTATGAAATGCCACAACCTTTCATAAAAGTCGCAACTCTTCATGAAAGTCACAATTTTTCATGAAAGGGGAAAACTCGTTTTGAAAATAAATAAATTTAAATAGAAATTCTAACTTGTGGGGGCGCCACATAGGCGGATCTAGAATTCTCTTTTATATAAATATATGATTAATGATAATTACATCAAATAACCCTATATTTTGTTTGGTTCAATTTATAAATTTTTTATTTTTAAATATGTTAGATCAATAATCAAAATAATAAGATATTCTTTTAATCAATTTTTGATTTATCAATTTTGATCTTTAACGGTTCAATTTTCAATTTTAACCAATAAGAAAATACTTATAAACATATATATGGCTTCTCTAATAAATTTGACGCAACAACACAATAATGTAATTTTACAAATGAACATGAAATAGAAACAATAGTAACAAACATTAAAAGAATTATGCAAGTATAACACAAAGAGAAATTAAGAGAAATATGATTCTCACTTTAGATTTTGACGTTTTGTACGAAGTTGTGAACTCAAATTCTGTGTGAAGAATAAATTGAAGGCTAGAAAGCAAAGACTATAACTAGTAATGTATTGAATTAATATGTAGTATTTACTAATAAAATAGTAAACTACTAGTCTTAATGAGTTATCAGTTTAACTAATTACACAAAACTCCAAATCAATACTAAACCAATAATTTAATGTCTTTTTATAAATCACTAAAAAGCTGTTAAGCCAATAACAATGAACCAATAATACTTTTTTTTTATTCAGTTTATCGATAGATTGGGTTCGCATACCCCTACCATACCATAACATATGACACAATTTTGAATATATTCTTTATATTTTAAATTATTAAAAATGTTTTTTTATTTTCAATTTTACATATAATATATTTAAAGACACTAAATTAATGATTATTTTGGTACAAACAAAATGATTAAGTTATAACAAATTGATGTATAAAAAGTGTAGCATCAAGCGCCTGTAGCTCAGTGGATAGAGCGTCTGTTTCCTAAGCAGAAAGTCGTAGGTTCGACCCCTACCTGGCGCGTTTATTTTAATATATTTTATAGTTTTTAATATATTTGACCAATATTTGTAAATAATAATATAATATATGTACCTATGTGAAAAATACGAAGTATTTAAAAATATATTTAAATATAGAAATTTAGATCTTTTATCTATCTTGTTTAGTTTTTTTTTTTTTTAATATCTTGTAACTAGTTTGAATAGATAAAGGACCTATAATTTTTTTTAATGATTTTCAGTAAAAGTATCTAAACGATCAAATTTATATCTTATATCCACTTTTTCGTAGTAGTGCACCCATCATTTATAAATCCTGAATACGTCTCTGCTTTCGGTAGCGTTAGCTGTTATGAGGATGGCCAAGTAGGAGTCAGGTAAAAGATAAGGTGTGTCGAAGGTTGGTGGATGACATATTCAATATGAAGCGTCACTTAACTAGTTTTCTCCGGTTAGAGTATAGAAGTCATTTTTCTAATTCTTAAACAACTTAATTTTCTAGATAATTTGTTCTTCAAACTTTTGACAAATCATATGAGCAAATCAAAAAATATTTTTCTTCGTACCAATACATTTTTAATATTGAACTTATTAAAAATTTAAAATTAAAAATTGATATATTAAAATTTTACATACAAGACTTATATTCTACATTAGCAATATTGAATTAAAATAAATTCAATTATATACGATAGTCATATCCACCTCTTACAACAATCTAGCTCCGCCCCTGATTAAAAAAACCCATAAATGGCCAAAGTTATTTATAGTCACAAAAAAAGAAACACAGGCCATAATGTAAAGTAATGTATTATAGCCTTTTTAGACAAATGATTAATAATGTTTCATGACATAAATAAACAACAGACAAAAAAAAATAATCCTAGCTACTAACTTAATTATTTCAATTCTCTTTTTTAATGGTGAATTTGATCTATTAATCAAACAAGTTAAAACATTTATTCAAGTGAGAAAAGAATAAATATGCTGCAGCCTGCATTTGTTTGGATGAAAAAAATTGAAACACAAATCATTAATTAATGTCCTTTATTTTATGACATTAATTTACAAAATCCTATCCAATGGAATAATGAGGTTTGGAGCTATAACTATTTTTTTTAGTAGTTTAAGTTTTACTCACTTATATACCCGCTCTTTCGAATTCAAAAAAAAGAGGGACAAAGCGCCTGTTTAAAGTGGCGAAGGCCTATGCTGCAGTAAGCAAAAAAGTAGGTTGAGATTACGATATAATCAATAAAGAAATATTTATATATTGTGCAAAAATATCATTTAATTATGAATATTATTCCTTAAACAAAATAAAATAAAACTACAATTAAAAAAAATTATTAAATCGTTCACTTTCGACCTAGCTAATGTTCACTAATTTTTTTTCTTTCTATATACACAATATCTTCATATATATATATATATATATATATATATATATATGTATGTATAAAATTCAAAATCTAGTCGAAGATTCATACTTTAAAACAGCTGTTAAATGTTGCATACTTTTAATTTGTTTGATTAACATAATCACAAACTAATCATTCAAAGAGCAATTTTATAGTAAAATGGAGTGGTTTTCTTCCTTTTGGTATAGAAAGAAGAGAAAGCTAAGCAAGATGGGGTTATACATACAATATAATATACATAAAAGAAATATTTGTATAAAAGATTATGACAATAAGATATCAAAATATTTTTTCATTCTTAATCTAAAGATTGAGGAAAAAAAAAAACAGCTTAAAACGAATTTATAGGAGCGAGCTCCAAAAACACTATTCTATTTTTATATCTCGAATGTGTGGCCTTCAAATTTTTGGGGCCTAAGTAAACAACATTAATTAGAGGCTTAGTCTTCTCGCCCGCTTTGTGATTCGAAGAAAATTTTTCCAACGCGAATCTGAATTGATCGAATTAGTAAGTAAACAACTTACTAATTTTCTATCTTAATTCTCGAAACAATTTAGTCAAATAAATATAATTTGGTCTTTTTTCGTAAATGTAAAACAAGAAGACAAAGAAAGAGGAATATAATGATAATATCTCCTTTTTACCCCAACAATTTCTTGTTGGAAAATGAATATGTTGTGCATGGTAAAAAAACAATGTTTTAGAAGTTGAAGCTACCAAGATAACTTGAAAAACACACCATTGCATGAAGAAATATTTGCTGGTCTGCTTTGATTTTTTGATTTTTTTTTATAAAAACGATAAAATTGTCCTTGCATAATTTGTAGGCTATGGTTTGAATCGTAAATATCGATATCATTACTTGGTGGATTATCTGCATCGCACTTAAATTATCAACCTCTTTGAAATATGATCAACAATTTTTCTCTTAATCCTTGCATAAACACGAAATGTTTTTATTCACTAAATTATAAATTTTTTCTTCTAAAAAAATGTCCTTAAAATAGACGAAAATAACTTTCTATAAGAAACAAAGAAATATAAGTTCCACAAATTATATTTCTTACTCACCCTTCAACATATTCCTCCGTTACCTTACCTTACAACTCTCCGTTTTTATCTATAATCTAGATAATATATATACATATATATTTTTTTTACTTAGCACCAAACACAAAAAAAAAAATATAAAAAATATTTATTTTTATAAAGAAAATATTGTTCTTCGTATCAAATATAATGAAATATTTATATAAAATACTTATTTTAAAATTTTTCTTTTTATTACGCAGAGATAAAGGGAAGAAAAAGGAGTTCACAACATAGAAATAAATCTACGTTAATAAAGATGAAAGTTCAGATAATCTAGTAAATGAGCCATATTAATCAATCATATTTTTTTTATTTTGAATATTAAAAAATCATAAATAAAAAAAATAACTTTATTAATTCACTACTTAAAAAACTTCTTCATAAGAAAATTTTTTATTAATCCTTTTTTCCTTAAATTGGACAACTTATACGAAATAACTATTTATAAATAAAATATGAACATTATTAGATAGAAAGAAAGTTATAGTTATGAGATAATCGTTTATAATAAGATGATAAACTAATATTAGACGGATTGAGTATTAAAATTCACATGAAAACACAATCATATTCTCGATGGAAAAAGTTTTTTCTAAAAAAAAAAAGAAAAACATAATATATATAATCAAAGAATTTTCAAAGTCTATCTCGAAACTTACAACAATGGCTTAATCACTTTTTCTAGAAAAAAAATCTACTAATTCATTCATCTTCTTCAACAATGCATCTTCAAATCTTGCTTATACTTCTATTACCTACATTGATTCTCTCAATAAACCAAGAATCCCTTTATTTACATACCATAAAGCTTGGATTTGATGACCCAAATGGTGTTTTTTCAAACTGGAATCTCCATGATAACTCTTCACCCTGTAACTGGTATGGAGTAAAATGCGACTCTTTAACTCGTTCTGTTACATCTATTGACCTCTCCAATACCAATATCGCCGGCCCATTTCCGGCTTCTCTTCTTTGCCGGCTCAAGTATATTAAGTACATTTCATTCTATAATAACTCTATTAACTCGACACTTCCGGTGGAGGAGTTATCTGCTTGTAAATCTCTTGTCCATCTCGATTTAGCTCAAAATTTGTTAGTGGGTAGTCTTCCATCGAGTTTGGCTGAGCTTCACGAGCTGAAATATCTTGATTTAACCGGGAATAACTTTACCGGCGAAATTCCGGCGAGTTTTGGGGCTTTCCGGCGACTTGAAGTTCTGGGTTTGGTTGAAAATTTGTTAACTGGGACTATCCCGCCGGAGATTGGAAATATTTCGAGTTTGAAACAGCTGAATTTGTCGTACAACCCGTTTTCGCCGGGTCGGGTCCCGCCGGAGATTGGGAACCTTACGAATCTCGAGGTGCTTTGGTTAACTGACTGTGGGTTAATTGGTGAGGTTCCGGGTACATTAAGGGGATTAAATAAGCTTGTTAACTTGGACCTTGCGTTAAACAACTTGTACGGTCCGATTCCGAGCTGGCTCACTGAGTTAACTAGTGTTGAGCAAATTGAGCTGTATAATAACTCGTTCTCCGGCGAGTTTCCGGTGAATGGGTGGTCGAATATGACATCGTTGAGGCGGGTCGACGTGTCGATGAATCGGGTTACCGGGTCGATCCCGAACGGGTTGTGTGAGTTGCCACTTGAGTCGCTCAATCTTTATGAGAATCAATTGTATGGTGAGTTACCTGTAGCCATTGCAAATTCACCCAATTTATATGAATTAAAGCTCTTTGGTAATAGTTTGAATGGAACTTTACCTGAAGATCTTGGTAAATTTTCGCCATTGGTATGGATTGATGTTTCAAACAATGAGTTTTCAGGTGAAATTCCGGTGAATTTGTGCGGAAATGGAGTCTTAGAGGAGGTTTTGATGATAGATAACTCATTTTCCGGTGGAATTCCGCAGAGTTTAAGCCAATGCCGGAGCTTATTACGTGTGAGGTTAGCTCATAATAAGTTCTCAGGTGATGTCCCTGTGGAATTTTGGGGGCTGCCACGCCTCTCGCTGCTTGAGTTAACGAACAATTCATTTTCTGGTGGAATCGCGAAAACTATAGCTGGTGCATCGAATTTATCAGCTTTGATTTTGTCAAAGAACGAATTTTCGGGTAATATTCCTGAAGAGATTGGCTTTTTGGAAAGTCTGGTTGATTTTGTGGGAAATGATAATAAGTTTTCAGGGTCGTTGCCAGTTAGTATAGTGAATCTTGAGCAATTGGGAAGAATGGATTTCCACAACAATGAATTAAGTGGTAAGTTTCCTAGTGGGGTTCATTCTTTGAAGAAATTGAATGAATTGAACTTGGCAAACAATGATCTTTCTGGAGAAATTCCCCGAGAAATTGGGAGCTTGTCTGTTTTGAACTATCTTGACCTATCAGGAAACAAGTTTTCGGGGGAAATTCCAGTTGCGTTGCAGAATTTGAAGCTCAATCAGCTGAATTTATCGAATAATGGCCTTTCGGGTGGTATTCCTCCTTCATATGCAAAGGGAATGTACAAGAATAGCTTTCTGGGGAATCCAGGTTTATGTGGAGATATTGGAGGTTTATGTGATGGAAAAGATGAAGGTAAAACTGCTGGTTATGTATGGTTACTGAGATTGCTTTTCGTACCTGCTGTTTTGGTGTTTGTAGTTGGGGTAGTTTCGTTCTATTGGAAGTATAGGAATTACAAGAAAGCAAAAAGGTTGGATAGATCGAAATGGACCTTGACGTCGTTTCATAAGTTAGATTTCAATGAGTTTGAAGTACTGAGAGCTCTAGATGAAGACAACTTGATTGGTAGTGGTTCTTCCGGGAAGGTTTACAAGGTCGTTTTGAGTAATGGTGAGGCTGCTGCTGTGAAAAAACTTTCAAGAAATTCGAAAAAAGTAGATGAGAGTTGTGACATCGAGAAAGGTAAGTATCAGGATGATGGATTTGATGCAGAGGTTGAGACATTGGGCAAAATTCGACACAAGAACATCGTTAGGCTATGGTGTTGTTGTACAACAAGGGGTTGCAAACTTTTGGTTTATGAGTACATGCCTAATGGAAGCTTGGGTGATTTGCTACACAGCAGCAAAAGTGGGTTGTTGGATTGGCCTAAGAGATTTAAGATAGCTACGGATACTGCAGAGGGACTCTCATATTTGCATCATGATTGTGCTCCTCCGATTGTTCACAGAGACTTTAAGTCGAACAATATCTTGTTGGACGGGGAGTTTGGAGCTCGGGTAGCTGATTTTGGTGTGGCAAAGGTGATTGATGTCGATGACAAGGGAACCATGTCTATGTCAGTCATTGCAGGGTCTTGCGGTTATATTGCTCCAGGTTAGAGGATTGATCCTTCACTTTGTGAGTTTTACAAACATGATTTTATTGAAATTGTTTTATGCCTTCCATTGCAAATTGTAGTTAAGATGTATGCCTAAATATAACATATGTCATATATTGTTAAGAGTATATTATAATTAAGCCTCGAATAAGGTCTGTTGTACACTCTATCCTCCTCTGACCTCGCTTGTGGGATTACATTGGGTATATTGTCGTTGATTATTGTTAAACCTCCAATATATATGAGTAATTTTGGTCCATTGCTCGAATCCTTCAAAAAATGTGGCATGTCTTTGTTGGATTCTCCCAAAGTTGATCAATTTTAGAGGATCCAATACAGGTGCAACGACATTTTGGAGGATCCGAGCAACTTAGAACTAACTTGATTGCCCTTGTACATTTAACACTAAGGTTTGCTCCAAGAACAGGTCATTCTTTGTTGACATTTGCTTTCTGCTTCTCGTAGAGCTCCTAAGGTTGAACTAAATTGGGTTCGTCTTGCAGAATATGCATACACACTTCAGGTGAACGAGAAGAGTGATATATATAGTTTTGGCGTGGTAGTCCTCGAGCTAGTGACAGGGAAACTCCCTGTAGGTCCCGAATACGGGGAAAAGGATTTGGTGAAGTGGGTTTGCGCTACTCTAGACCAGAAGGGTATAAATCATGTTATTGACCCGAAACTCGACTCTTGTTTCAAGGAGGACATAAGCAAAGTCCTACAAATTGGCCTCCTCTGCACTAGCCCCCTCCCAATCAACCGACCCCCGATGAGAAAAGTCGTAAAAATGCTGCAGGAAGTTGGTGGCGGAGACCAGCTCAAGACAGCGTTAACAGATGGCAAGTTGACCCCTTACTACCACGAAGACGCATCAGATCAAGGAAATGTAGCTTAAAGATAACCAACACATCTTTGCTTAGATGCATCGAACATGGACAGTGACGATTCATATGGTCGAGACTCGAGACCAACTTGTCTGGGATTGAGGCATAGTCGTTGTATCGTGAAAGTGTGAGTTTTTAAATTTGCTAATTGCTTAATACTTTGTCTATCAATACTCGATTTTCGGTTTATTTTTTGGAGAGAAGGGGAAATCAGAGTTGAGGTGAAGTGTAAAAGGATGAATTTTATTTTCTTGTAAATTTATAAAAATTCCTAAAGTTCTTTATCATTAACAATTTTTTAAAAATTTATCTGTAGTTTTAGCCTGATTAAGCTAACAATTATTTTCATTCTTAGTTTTGGATTAATTTTTTTTTGTTAACATTAGTATTAATTTGATTTTGATTTGAGCTTATTAGAGTTTTTAACATTCATAGACTATATAACATTTTTGATTTGAGATTATTAGAGTTACTAATATTCATAGACTATATATAATATTTATTGGACCATTCAAAATTCTAAGTTTCAAACTTGAACTAATATGATCAAAGGTAAAACCTATGGAAAAATAAAACAAATATTAAGAAGTTATATCAAAATAAATATTTTTACGTGAAATAAAATTTTAATATAGAATGTCAAATTGGTTTTGTGTAGGGTTGAATTTTTTTTTTAGTTAAAATCAAACCAGACAAAATATAGTTGATTTTTTTTCCCAATACCTAACTATTAGTGTTTTTTTTTATTTGATTTACGATTTGATTTGATTTTTGGTTCGATTTGATATTAAACCAAGCGACAATACTTTCTTATCAAATTGCTTCCAATTTTAGTATGACATGTATGGATTATTGATTCTTGAATTTCACATTTGCAAGTAGTTATTTCCAACACATCTAAGTTAAGTTAAGGGATTGCTTAATAAATATACTAACAAAAGATGCCATTTAATTACTTTGAAGCAACAATTTTTGTACAACAATATTATGATTGAAATTATTCAACTTTTTTTTCACATTAGAAGAGAAGAAAATTATAATGGTTTTCCAAAAAGAGTACCTTGATTTGTTCTTGGTACCAATTGGCTTAATTATTATGTTTGTTTATCATCTTCATTTGCTCTATAGATACCTAAAAGTTCCTCATACTACTGTTATGGGATTTGAAAATAATGACAAAAGAGCTTGGGTTGAAAAAATTATGTTGGTAAGTTTAAACAACATATTTCAGTTTTAATTTTGATTCTTTGTTTTCACTTTTCATGTTGTTTTAGTACGATGATGATATGAAATACGTTAAAATGAAAGACGTTGGAACTGAGATATAGTTATTGTTGCTCATCTCTTTCCACTTTATCAATAAGATCATTACAACATACTTTCCATGTGAAAACTTTAATTTATGATTATGCTAGTAGTGCCACGTTATGCTTTATTTGAGCTGACTGTCTATCGGGAACATCTCTAGTCTCTGTCTCCTTAGACTAGGGGTAATTAAGGCTGCGCATATACCACCATTTCCAAACCCTCGCCACTTGGGTCTTTTACGTATATATAAACTGTTGAATCTCCTCGACTAGTGGCGTAGCCACATAGTGGTAACACCCTTTGTCGGAAAAAAACTACCATATATATAAGTAAAATGATATACGAAATGATTATATAACATGTTTTGGACACCCTTTAGCATAACAAGTTGTTATTTCTGAACATCCTTTGTAATATTCCCGGCTCCGCTATTGTCCTCAACATAAGGACAGCTCGATTAACATGTTTCTCATTTTTCTTGAATCTAGGATTTCTGATTCCGCCATTATATATAGTAATTACGAATTATCAATGTATTCTCTCAATCGTTACCTCGAAAGACACCAACAACATGTCCAGTGTAGTCCTATCAAAATAAGTTTGGAGAGGGTAGAGTATACACAGACGTTACCCTACCTTAAAGGTATAGTAGCTAGAGTCTATTTCCGATAGACAATTGTTACATTTGATTAAGTCTTGTGTTTGAATTCTTGCAGGATGATAAAAACAACATTGTTACAGCTCTAACTGTTCTAGGATCTAGTCTCTCTGGAGCAACATTCTTAGCATCTGTCTCACTAAGTTTAAGTTTTCTTATTGGAGCTTGGATGGCTAACAATAGTGTTTTTAGTAGTGAACTAATATATGGTGACACAAGACTAGAAACAATGTCCATCAAATTCATTAGCCTACTTCTCTGCTTCATGCTTGCATTTTCGTGCTTTGTTCAATCATCGAGGTGCTTCATTCACGCGAATTACCTAATCAGTACGCCTGATACTGATATACCGATTAGCTACGTTGAACTGGCTGTGATCAGGGGAGGTGATTTTTGGTCACTAGGACTTAGATCACTTTATTTTGCTACACCTTTGTTGTTGTGGTTTTTTGGTCCTATTCCTATGTTTGCTACGTCGATAGGTATGGTTTTCTTACTCCATTACCTCGATAAGAACACGAAGGAATTGCATAAGCATCGATCATCTGTAAATCGAAAGCAGCCATACCAGAAACTCGAGGGAACTACGAGTAGTAGAGTACCTATCGATCGATTAGTTATGTGAAGTTTATGTCCTTGAAGCTTGTACAAAGTATCATTAGTTCTGTTCTATGGTTATTTGAAGTAATGTAAACAATTGTGTGTGTTTAAAAGGTAGATTATGTAACATATGTTTGCAAGAACTATGCAATTGGTAGCACAAAAGCTCTGCTAATTCATCAACTTTGAAACCAAAAAATGGTCCTATTTGTGTTAGAGATCATTACAAAGAATCGATATAAAATAACAAGAAATTCAGAATTTAAACGCTCTGAGCTTAATTAGAAAACGTGAACACAAGATAGTTTAGATATAAAACTTGTAAAAATATAATTTTCAAATGTGTTTTTAATCATTACTTATTATTATATTAAGAGGAAAGCATTTTTTTTTTACTATTCCATCTTTTCCAATTGATGTGGCACCATTTAAATATCGATAATCAAATTATTTTTTTTAAAAAACTTTTGAAATAAAATTAACTTTTTTTGTAAATAAGGTAAATAATTATTATACGTTATAATAATTGATAATTTAAAATATTTAAAAAAAATTATAAAATTAATTATAATTATAACAAAACGTGTTTGAATCTCGAAAATTGAAAAGGACGAAAGAAGCTAAAAGAATCCCTTGTGGGTCATTCTTGCAAATCACCCGTTTTATTCACACTCGAAAGTCGGAGCCCCAATTACGGAGTACCCGCCAGAAAGCGCCGAATTTGAAATAAACCCTAGCAATCTGAAACCCCTCAACAATGGCGTTCACACTTACTCTCATTAACTCTCCGGCCAATTCAATCTCACCGGAAACCAATTCCGCAATCAGAAAATGTCCTTTGTTCATCCGGAACTTACACTTCACACTTTACAGAAACCGTCGCCGTTCCATTTCATGCTCGGCGCAGCAGAAGCCGTTTAAGCCGATGACGGAGGAAAATATTCTCGAGGCAGTAGCTGATTTCGACGGAGATGAGAAATCTGTACCTTGTTTAAGAACTTATGAGAACGATATAGCTCGACTTACATTGGTTGGTGCTGTTGACTTCCAGCAGGCACTCACTGCTGCTGCGGCGGATGGTGGTGAAGCTGCTGGTGAACATATTGCCGCTGGTATGGATGCGATGGTTGTTGAAACATTGTTTCCGGGACCTTCTGATGAGCATAGTACTATTTCTACTAGACTGGTGAGTTTATGTACAAGTACTACTATATAGTTGTGTCTGATATTTGAAAATTAATGCAGATGTAAACTTAGCTTCATTTTCTTAATCTACCTGGAAGAAAGTTTTGTTCTGTTTATCCTGCATCATTAAGCAAGCCCTATCTTAAAACTATGGTAAAATTGCTACTTCCGTGACCCACTGCTCGAGGCACGGAAATGCAAGGGCCATCTTCATATGTAGATGATCTTCATTTTTTTGTGGCGCAGTTTCATGGCCTTGATTCTGTTTATTGCAATGATGGTTATAATGTGTCTAAAGTTTGACATTCTGGCAGTTCTTACCAGCAAGAAAAGTTATGGAGAAAGCTCATAAGCTTAGAAGTACCATAACTAAAGAGATGCTTTCCGGCACGACGTCTACAAATATACTTGCTATGACATTTAGACAAGTAACGCTGCAACATCTTTGGAACTTTGATCTAGTACTTTTTATACCAGGAACAGAAAGGAATATGGATGATCTTGAAACACCAAGAGAGGTGGGGAGCTTTTTTAATGTTTCTATCTTTTTATCTTGTAATTCTGTCATTATGCTCTTTTATAATGTCAGATTTATAATTTTTGCCTTGCAGGTGCTACATGATACTGATAGGTTGAGTTCTGTTATTCCTTTCCTATCAGCAGGTACCTCCATCTTTTGCTATCAAGTCATCAGATGAACGAGTCATTTCTGTTATTGCAGAAGTTATTTGTCTTTCTGCTCTCGAAAGCACAAAAAAACATTTCTTTAATGGAACTCCTGGTGGAGCCCCAAAGAAGTTTTTCCGTTGGTTTGACACACATAAAAGCATTGTCTCAAAAGATTCCTCTGTTACTCTATACAACTTAATGGAATATGAGATAGTTGCAAATGCCAATGTTTTGCTCCAGAAATTTTCTTCCGAAAGGGCGAATTACAGACCAAGGGAGGGAAGATGGATGGGCAATTGGTTAACTTCAACTACATACTTCAAACTGGAACAAATTGGAGGCCCTGAATTTATTTCTTGGCTGAGTGAGAGAGTACCTGCTTACAAATTGCAGATTGATGCTGAGAAACTTGACAATGTGAAGTTTGAAGGGTGGAAGGAAACAGCAACAAACACATGGGAGGTTTTTCTGACTCACTCCCAAATGGTAACTCCATGTTCTCTGCATTTTCTGTTTCTTGCATCAGCTTTAAGGCTAATGAAATGTATATCATACAACAGATACTTCATCAAAAAGTATCATATAAAGATAACTAAGTTAGCTCCTTTGCCTTGAGGCACTAGTTAGTCATGAGTTAGTCGAATAGACATCACTTATCATTGGGGTTGATGTTGATTTAGTAGTTGTGGACAATTATCAAGAGATAGATGCATTTGGTAAGTATTGTTTCACCGTGTTGTGCTTTGCTTTGCTGATTTGATTAATTCACAACCATTAAATTCTCCAATATTTATCTCTGGATTGCCTAGCACTAAAAGAGTTTGAACCTAGTCACCCTATGGGGTAAGCTAATGCATTGGTGGAGAATTTGCTTATCGTCTATGGCTATGCAATAAAAGGTTGAAAAGTTCAATTGCCTTAATCTTTGAAGATTTAACACTAGGAAATAGGAATGCACGTATGAATAAAATGTCCAACATTTATACTAGTTGTCTATGGCTATGCAATAAAAGGTTGAAAAGTTCAATTGCCTAAATCTTTGAAGATTTAACACTAGGAAATAGGAATGCACGTATGAATAAAATGTCCAACATTTATACTAGTGCCAAATCTTGAATGGTCGGTTTTGCTAGAGCCGTTTCTTGTTTCTCCTTGGTCAATCGACTGGTCCTGCTTGGTAGTTTCAGCTGTTAGGTATTTGTGTGTGTGTGTGTATATATATATATAGTAATTTTAGTTCCTATTAAATAGTCCCTCTGTTTCAATTTGTTTGTAAAGAACACATCTTTCCTTTTTTGGCAACTCTGCAATTCCAACTTTATACATGGTATATTTATGACCACACAATTAAAGGCATTTTGGTACATTTTACATATCTTTAGTTTAAGACCACAAGATTCAAGAGTCTTCTTTACTTTCTTAAACTTTGTGCAAGTCAAAACAAGAAAAACAAATTGAAATGGAGGGAGTAGTAATTTAATGTGTGTTGGGCTCTAGTGGAAAAATGGGAACCAGTTTAATTTTCAATTCTCCCTTCCCCTTGGAAGCTCTCTTCAGTGTCACTCTGAGATGTAACTTTTGAGAAAGCACTCTGAGAGATGACTTTCTTAAAAGCTCTTTAGTTTCTTACTTATAGTTCCCTCTTTTTTATGCTGAGATTGTTTAGAAAACAAGTTGTAGATGCTAAATATATGACCACTTTAGTCTTCTAGCACCTTGGTTTTTGTTGTTCATACAAGTTATTTATCCCAAAGCATAAGGTTCTAAAATTTACAACCTTCACTTCTAACAGTGAGACGTGTATTAGGTCATCCATTTTATTTTAGTTGATGAACCCTCCTAGTAGGTGTGTGTATTTGGAGTGTGTGAAGCCAATAGACTACAAACATCTCTTTCATCAAATGCTTATATCTCCCAAGATGTTTCCAAATGCTTTTCCTTTTTGGTCTGCTTATAATACTCAGGTTAAGATGTAATGTGATCTACAGGAACAATTTCATTTGAAGTCCACACTTGATGGGCATTGTAATCATCTCTAATAATTACTTTGTCTTGTTTTACTTTTCCAGGTTGGTCTGAGTGACGTTCTAGATATGTATTATGAAGATGTCTATACACTTCCCTACAAACAATTATCATTGGGTGTTGTTGCAAAATCTTTCAATTCACCATCTAGCAAGGTATGATATATAAGCTCTATACATGCCTGCTTTATTCATTATTATCCATGAAGTGACAATTTTTTTCTGTAACCATTCTTCTTTTATAATTTTTAATATGTAAACAAATACATTTTTAATAAAGCACCCTCATTAGTTTGCTATTTGAAGTATTTTTTTTTTTATGACAAGGGAAACCCACAGCTGCTATCCTTTGGGTGCGCACAGGGTAAAACCCCCACTCCTATTTGAAGTGTTTGAACTCCCTTTTTCGAAGTGGTTTCTGTTTGACTGACACATGAATCCCTGAATGGCTAGTTGGTATCTTCTTTGGATATTGCCTTCCTTCACATTCATGCATTCTATATCTTTTGGGAGTATCTGATATAATATAAGTTTTCTTTTATATACTTGATTACTTCAAGTACCGAAGATGTCTTCTGGAACCAAATGGATAATAATATTTTCACCTTTTGGATTCTAGAGAAGCATTTCTATGTCAAAAGCAATCTCTATGGTCCTTGCAAGTGGAATTTTTCTTGTTGCTATAAGAATTCTTGGTCAACGTTATCTTCCTTATCTCCCGATTAGAAAGCACTATCACCCGGGTGTTAATCCAGTCAATTCATCTGACATGATCTCCATTCAGCCTCAGTCCATGGAATCTTGCAAGGTATGGATTTTATTTGTTCAAACACACCCTCAGTTCCATTACTTGTCATAAGAAAATACTATTTCTATATTTGTTGTGGTCCATATTTACTATTACCCTGTAGTAGTGGATGATACATGCTTTTGCATTATTGGCCACTACTATTGTTTTCTACACTTCTTTAGTCGATTATCATTTTACCCTAGGCGTTCTATCTCTTTTTATGAGTAGGTAATATTGTTCAATCATCACATTGCCAAATGCTCTTTGTTTCTGTAGTTGGAAGATTACTGTGTCTCCGTTGTTAGGAGAATCAAGGAATTTTATTGTTGGCCTGGAGATGTAGTCATGGGTTCTGGCAGCTCTGCTTGGATTGGGGAGCTTCCAATATACCTGAAGAATGAGATGGATTCCGAAGTTTTAGATCTCAATTCCAGCTCCACGCCATCAGAAGGAATTGAAGATGAGATGAAAGCAGCTGGAGAAGATATTGCCAGTTATCAGGTCTCTTCTTAGGATTTAGTTTATTGGTTTATTTTCTCCTTTCTGCCATCATGAACATAGAAGCACAAGATTAACTATAATCAGGATAGGCATTGTATTGTGCTAGCTATGGTAAGAATCTAGGACAACGGAAGGCTTTGGTCTTTTGTGAACATTTTGCCTAATATATTCCTTTGGGAATAAGTGAGAAATGTAAGAGCTAACCGCTGCATTTTATGGACAAGCACAGTTAAATAAGCTAGTTATCAAGCTTGACTGCTTGATCTAAGTCTAGATCACATAATAATCCTGTCCACAACTATTCGACCCCCTGATAAATGATTCAAAATTTCCTGAAATGAGCTAATTGTAGTCAGGTTTGCACTTTTAGTTTACGGGATTTCTGAATTATAAAATTTGAGTGTTGATGATCCTACTGTCATTGCTACTTTTCCTTTGCTCCCATTACTTCTGATTTTATTTTTTAGCTTTTAGCTTTTCTTTTCTTGTAAGACCTTTCTCTACCCTTTTTAACTTATTTTGTCTCATCTGGATTTCAACTCTTCTAAAGTTGCCAGTTGAACATGGCTACAGACTTGTCATGAACGTTTTCAATTGACCAGTTCATATGTTCCTGGAAGTTGTTGCTTTAGATGTGTTTATCATAGTTGATGTGCTTGTACGTATGCCAATCAGATTGTTTTATCTGGGGATGGTAAAATTGCTGGATTCCAGCCTACAAGTCGTGTTGCTGAAAGTCAATGGGAAGCAAACCCTTTAGTGAAAGAGCTCTATGGAACGGAAAAGCTTTCTCCTGGTAAATACAAATATTTACACTAAGCTGTTTCTTTCATACAAGCGTCTAAGCCTATGATGATGTCAGTTACTTAGCGAGGACAATCTTTAAATGCAGACTTGATAGAACAAGGTCTCAAGAGAAGCCGCGGCAGTGATGCTGTTGTACTGGAATTATTGATGTCAACAAATCCCCAAAGTTCATTTGCTTTGGTTAGACCAGTTACTGAAAATAGTAGATGAACATTTTTGCTCCGCCACATTCAATATTTGTACAACTAGGTACAGTGCTGGACTAGACTTTTTCCAGGTATAAAGGATCAAGGAAGATTTACATTTCTTTTTCATTTCTTCTACTATTATCTCATCCTAAATGTGAGTTTAGTTGGCATCACTGCAGCATAGTGTGGTTCAAGAACAACCTTTGTTTTCCCGCGTTAATGCAAAAGTGAGCTAGTCACAATGTGCATAGCCAACTTTCGCACAGACAAACATAAAAGAAGACTTCCCACAAAGTTTACTTTTGTCTAGTTATTGTATCCACTAACAAGGAAGCAGAAAACCATTGGGTGGAAGACACCTGATCCATCCCAAATCTATGTTTGCTCGGACTCTTAAAAAGTCTTGACAGGTGTGTATCAGATCCTCTAATGTTTACTTGAGATTTATTCTCACGAGCAGGATCCTAGCTTAGGCGTCCCTTTGCACGTCTCTGTTACTCTTAGGAAGCATCTGCCCCCCTGAATCCTGATAAACTACCCAAGAAACTCCCAAGGATTGTTGTGCACAAATGTTTGAAGTTACATATTAAGTGGACTTCTTAACACAAATACAACTTTTTAAGTCGAAACGATTGTGCTGAACTCATAACTAGAACTCTAGCTCCGCCCACTTGGCATAGAAGAAGATAAAAGAAAAGAATGTGTTTCTTTTGGTTCATTTAGAAAAGAGAAAAAAACCACATTACTTTTGGTTGGTGAAGCAAAATGCAACTTCTTGTAACATTCAGTCTACTGCAAACATTTTTTTTTAACAAGGAAGTTTCCTTAGCTGAAATTCCCTTGATTTACAAATTACACATGAAAAATATGAAACAAGTAAAATTTTAAGCTAAATGTACTTCCATCCCCCTTTCATTTCCTCCACAAAATAATACGCTATTAGTTCTTTTTGCCTAACTTACATTTGTTGAAAATGGGATTTGATGTGTTTATATATATACTTGCATCCAGAGGCGGATCTAGGGTGGGTTCTTCTCGAATTGTGTGTATACCAAAAACAAAGATCGTACTGATCATTCTGAACTGATTAACTCTAGATTCTGGATTTACCTCTGGATCGATCTTTTTGCTTAACCGGAACAGCATCCACCGTTCTTAACAGCAGATACATCATCTTTCCCAATGTTAATTGTTTGTCCTCTTGGCACAGAAGTTGGATCATCTCCAATATCAAGAGCTTTTCGACTAACAACTCGATATATCTGAGTGAGTACTTCTGTGAAGGCATTTTCAACATTGAGTGCCTCAAGTGCAGATGTTTCCATGAAGAATGTGTTCTCTCTTTCTGCAAAACCGCTCGATTCGCCTGTGGGGACGGCTCGGAGGTGGCGGAGATCCGCCTTGTTTCCGACGAGCATGACGACGATGTTTTGGTCTGTGTGGTCTCTGAGTTCTTTGAGCCATCTTGCTACATTTTCAAACGTTACATGACGAGTAATGTCATAAACAAGTAAGGCACCCACTGCTCCTCGATAATATGCACTAGTGATGGCTCGATACCTTTTTTATGAGACATGAAACATGATTAGATAATTCGTCGGGCGATAATGGGGATATCGTAAGAGTAGTGGATACAGTGATCATTTAACTAGAAATTTAATAAGAAAACAAAAAAATCGTAACATTGGATCGACATGAGCACTTTGTTTCTTACTACTCTTCCTTTCCCACCTCACCCTAGTGCAAAAAAAAAAAGTTATGTCCAATAGGTGAAGACAACAATATAAGGATGTTTATTAGTTGAAGGTGGGTTGGGGAGGGGAGGGGGTGGGGGTATATTGTAGAAGTAGCGGACTAGTGATCATCTAACTAGAAATTTAATAAGAGAACGAAGAATCATAGTGTAGGATAGACATGATCACTTTTTTCGTACTACTTCTCTTTCCCCCTTAATTACCTCAGTGCAAAAAGAAAAGGTGTTATGTCCAATAAGGGAAGTCTGCGATAGAAGGATGTTTATATATTCAATGGTTAAGTTGTATTACACTTAGGTTTTGATGATTTTTATGGTCTCGTTGAACATGTCCGAATATGAGGTTCACAAATCCACACTAGTTGAGCTGAACTGATTAGTGATGAGAATATATAGTTCCCACGAATTGAGAACAAAAGGATGTCTCATGATTATATATACGCTCTCAAAAGTCAAATTTATTTAAAAAACAATTATTAAATTTGATTTCAATATAGTGGTTCATCTAATAGTAGATTCGGGTTTCGAAGAACCTAATGTGTCACGATGAATTACAAAACACATTTTCTCATTGTTGAATTCACAGCATCTAACTTATGAATGACGCTATTGTTAACCAAAAGAAAAGAGAGGTGGTTTTTACATATGATTGAACATCATATAGATGTACGTAAAAAAAAGACTAATCGAGTCAAATTCTGTATCTGTTACGAGTTAATGAAATAAAAAGAGAGAGAATTGACACCTTTCTTGACCAGCAGTATCCCAAATCTGAGCTTTGATAATCTTATCATCAACATGAATTGTTCTTGTAGCAAATTCAACACCAATTGTAGATTTAGATTCTTGGCTAAATTCATTTTTTGTAAAACGAGAAAGCAAATTTGATTTGCCAACACCAGAATCACCTATAAGAACAACTTTGAACAAATAATCATAATCTTCATCAGCCCTATATGCCCCCATTTTTTCCTCTTTTAATTAATGTTATTTATTTGCTAATGATGCTTTTTCTTTTTTCTACATATAAATTGAAAAACAAATGTACCACTTTCTCTTTTTGAGTATTTTTTTTTTAATCTTTCACCTCTCTTTTAATGACAAGATTAGTTTTTTTTTTCTTTTGGAGAGGGGGAGAAAGTAGGGGGAGAGAGAGATTATAATAAAATGGATTAATGATTTTACCAATAACAAATCACCTCTCCTTTTGTTTAGGAAGGATGTGAGGGTAGGAGTTTTTCAATTTGGCATGGAATATATTTGTAAAATCTAACTTATTAAATTAAAAATAGCTAACGAATGTATGATTCTTACATAATGTGTATGATCATGTATAATTAGTCTATAATCTAATGTATATTGTTCATGTATAATTAGTCTATAGTCTATAATCTTTTTTCCCCCCTAGAAAATGTAGAAAATAAAGGGTGTTTTTGGTAGGAAGGAAAGTGTTCTTGATATAAATTGAAGTTGTCAAAAAATATTATCCCAAATATATTTTATATATAATCTAGGTAAGCACTATGATGATTTCGGCTGCACAGAAAGACAATCAATGTGGATAATCACTTGTTATGAGACGTGTTTTTTCTTACATGAACCGAACTAGAAATACAATTTATTCACTGCTTGTATCAATAGTCACATTAATTCCTTTCTAACGGACTATCTTACTTATTTTTTGATGTTTGGTAAAATAAAGAAAAAAAACTTTTTCTAGTATCATTTATATAAAATTTAGGCAAATACAATGGTGTAAGGACCGGGGATGAGTAAGAGGGGGTGAGGAGGAGTTAATTAGTGTACATTATAACTTATGAAATATATTCTCTTACATAAATTGGAACAGAGAAAGTAAAATGTATTTTGATCGCTAGTTTATCAATATTCACAAGCATTTGGTATTAAACATGTTTATGTCTTTGAGATACTTTAATAATCCTTAATCAAATCGATCAATTTAAATCTTAAATAAATAATTAGCATTGTTTAATTTAGTTATTAGCATTTTAATTGAATTAAGACAAAAATTCATCTTTTATACATGAGATTAAAGCTAGATCCATCTTGATTATTACTTTATCCAATGTTAAACTTTCATATTATATATTAATTGTCCCACCTTGGTTGCCAAAAATAGACTTAAAAGTTCTCTATCGATTCGATCTTTAAAATTCTTAATATCGAATCTGTTGTACTTCTACGTTATGTGTTTAAACCTACTATTTGTTGCATTTTAATGAATTTTTACATAAAAACATAATGTTTCTTGTCAAAAATACTAGATTCAAATAAACCTATAACTAAATAATTATGTTCACCCATGTTGATTGCACAAATATATCATCTCTTTGTATAGTCTTACATAATACTTAACTTACGAACTACTAATGACTGTAAAATTGAGTTAAACTTAAATTTCGTTATCAGATATATTCTACATATAGTGGAGTAAGATAATTCAAAAAAAAATAAAAAATCTTCACCTTTTGTGCAATGTAAGCCCTTTTCTTTTTTTCAAATTGGGTCCATATATTTTATATGATTTTATCATCTAGCATTTGTAATTAAATATTAGCAACAAAAAAGAAAAAAGTGGACATTGACAAGCCATATTATATTACTATTAACATTAGTTTGATTTATGTTACTTTGAATTTTCGATTAGTGCACTATAATTTGTCACAACTTTATATAAAAGGTGGTTTTTCAATCAATTTTTTAATTATGGAGAAATGTCAGTAGGGGATGTCTGGTAACTTTATCTAGATTATTCTTCCCCAATCATTTTGAAAATACTCCTACTTTAATTTGTTTGAGTTCTTGTAAATAAATTAGTTTCGGATTATAATTTTTTTTATCTAATAATAATTAGATTACAATTTTGTTACAAAAATATTAACATGAGAAATATGAGCGTAATATCATAAATTATAACGAACGTAATATCGTAAACTACAACGTCAGTCTGAAGAGAGCTCTTCAAAATTATTCCTTTTTAATTATAATTTTTTTTAAAAAAATATTTTGATGTTTATCTCGTATATAGTTTTTAATTATATATAAGTTTTTATTTTTATTTTTAAGAAAGTTAAAATTTTGTATTTAATTATTAGTTAGTTTGAATCAAGCCAATAAAAATTAACTATGGTGTAATAAAATCATGGTGACGAATCGTCCTGTGACGCCAGCATCAATAGCATTATATCATCACGATGATAATATTATTTCGTTTTAAATTTTTTATTATATATATTTAATATTTATAATCATGGTGTTTGAGTAAACACATATTCGAAATTAGTTTTTATATTTCAAATATACTTTTCAAATTAATTAGTCAAACACAAATTATTAATTTTTCAAGAAACATTTTTGGAAAAAGAATATTTCTCAAAATAAGCTAAAACACTTTTTGGAAAAGCCCCACACACGAAAAAGATAACTTTGCGATTTTTAGAAATTTGATTAAAATATATTAGGCATAATACATAAACAGTACTCAAATTTAGTAACCAGTTAGTAACTGTACACTTCAACTTTGAATATGCATGTCTAGACAACTTATTCGCTTCAATTATGTCAGTTGAACAGTGTAACTTACAAAATGAAGTGCCATGTTAGTGTAGGTGTCCACGAGACATAATGTAACGAGTTGGAAATATTTAGTTGTTCGAAACCAAGTTAAGGGGTGTAGCTATGCAATCTCGAAGTTGGAGTGATTACTTGCCAATCGTAATATCCTTGTCAATTTCTAGTCCGTGAAGCTTAATGCTTATTCAATTCTTCAAAATTTGTAATCTTTGAAACTGTGCTTGGTGTTCTGTGTTTGATTTTTTGTTAAGAGTAAACAATTTTTTCATTTAAAACTAACTATGTTTCAATTTTAACTATTTTATTTTTCTTTTAATCTGTTTAAAAAAATCTCGATCACTTTCTATAAAAGAATGAATTTTGAGGTCTAACTTAGCTTCAAAATCTAGTTTATGATCGAAGAATTGCCCAGGTAAATGAGTTTGGACCATGTAAATAAATGAATATGTTACCAATAGTGGACCCCATGATAAATTATTCACGATCGCGAGGTAAAGTCCCATATTTAATTTCCCTTGAAGAATCAAGATTTATGAAATGGAGCATTTCTTGACAGGAAACGTATTATTTCATAAGTTGGCTTACTCAACGTGAATCTAGATTAGTCCAGTACAGAGGGGCCAGTTACGTACATTGCTAACTTTTATAGTCAATTTTTTCTAATGTTTGATCTAAGACTAATAAAGTAAAGAATTTCCACTATAAAAGTAACATTTTTATCTGTGGATTCAATCATTCAGTACTATACACTTCATTCTTCAATAATGCAAAGCCTTTCCATATTGATAATAACATTTATTTTTGTTGTTACCAAGGTGCAAAGCAGAATTCTAAGACTTAATTCTTCTGATCAATTTATCTCAAATGGAGTGGATCGAGTCGAATATCAAGCTACGTATGGCCAATGTGACCATCTATATGGTTTTTTTCCGTGTGCTGATAGCGTTGGAGGTTTCATTTTCTTAATCGCGATATATCAGTACTTGTTGATCGTAGGAGAAAAACTCGTCTCGAATGGTAGTAAGACTCTCTTCAACATACTTAGTACAGGCATCTTTGGGGCTACTCTTTTTCAAATCTTGAAGGCTTTCCCAAGAATTATCTTGGTTATTGGTTAGTAAAAATGTTATTTTTACCGTCGTTTCGTTTACCTTTTTACCTGTTTTGTTGGGTGCGTGAACAATGTCTATATGGTTAAGTATCTTAATAATGTTTTAGCCCCAACAACTAGTATAAAAATCAATAAGTTAAACGAGATGAGTATGAAGATGGCAGGAGGCTTGACTAAATAATTATTACCTTTTGCCGGTTTACGTCACCTAATTAATCTCCAAATTAGCCCATGATGGTGATGAGTCATGTGAAACTTATTCAACGGGGAGATTATTTGTGAGTGTGAATAATAAAGTCTCACATGAAAAGTAAGAAAAACAAAAGGACGATACTAACTATAAGGTGTTCAACATCAACACAAACATAACCAGTGTAGCCCCATAAAGTGGGGTCTAGAGAGGATTATACACATATCTGATCTCTACCTCAAAGTTAGAATAACTGTATTCAATAAGTAACAGATAATAACGGAAACAACATAAAATAATAGAACAACACCGATATGAAGTGTTGGATACTCTTAATGGTGTGAGGACTTCGAAGAAAAAAATGTACAATTTTGATTCAAAACGGACAGTATCTAACATGTTAAGAGTATCTTTGGGTTGTTTGACCGAATAGTTTTTTCTTAGTTTTATGATACTAATAATACTATTTTTTTTTTAATTATAGCATCTGGAGTTTTTACTAGTAAAGATAAAGCTCAAAATCAAGTCTCCACAGGAGTAAGCACTAATGTTGGAGCCACAGTCTTTAATCTTACTATTATGTGGGGAATATGTGTCATATTTGGTTCAAAAGAGAAGTATGAAAAATCAACTTTGCAACCTGCAGAATCCTCACTTTTCAACTCTTTGCGGGTTTTAACGAGTAAGTTTTCTATAGTCTGTTTGGTTAAGCTTTTCTAAAAGTCTTTTTTTTTTCCTTTCAAAAAATGTTTATTTTAGAGAGTTAAATTTTTTTTTTACCAAGCTTTTAGGTAAAAAGATAAGTTCTTTTGAGTCGTTGCGTGAATAAGAAACTACTGAGACATAATACATAAATGTGTCTTTTAGTTTGTTTTTAAGAAACTATAACTTGTCAATTGTGTCCTATGTGGCATGTTGCGTGGCGTTCTACGTATTATGTCTTGTACGATGTGTGTCTACTAGTTCAATTTTATACAAATTTAAATGTCTATTTGTATCATATCCAAAAGTTGAAAGACGTAGATGTCAAATTTAAGGACACACTTATGTATTATGCCAACTACAAAAGTAGCTTTTTTCCATAAGGACTTTTAAAACATGGGATAATTTCAGAGACCTATCTCCAGATTTCGGTCTATAAAACTCTCCTTCCTTGTGGTTTAAAATATTACGTTTTAACACCTTTATTTTCATTTTCTTGTAACCATTCTTTAAACCTATAAATTAATTTAAATTTTAAAATTTTACCCTTAAAACATTGGTCAAACACAAATGCCAGACCTAAAATTGAAAAAAGTATTTTTCAAATTAATTAGCCAAACACAAATGACAGATCTAATATTAACAAAAGTGTTTTTCAAATTGATTAGCCAAACACAAATTGCAAATCTAATATTGACGGAAGTATTTTTTTCAACATGATTAGTCAGACACAAATTGCTACTCGATCCACAATAGTAAAAGTAATTAAGATTAATTCCGTCCATCGAAAAAAGAAAATTCTTTCAAATTTTCATGTTAATAATTGAAGCCTAAGTTGTGAACTTAATTTCTTCAATGTTATTTTTACAGATAATGGTGTTTCAATTGACAAAAAGACTAATTACACAGCAGGAATTATGCTTCTCTCCTTGATCCCATTTGCTCTTGTGCAACTTGTTAATGCTTTCAACACATATTATGGAAGGCGTATTGTGATTTTCACCACACTTGTAATTTCAGTCACATTTTTATTGACATACTTCATTTATCAGGTAATTTATATCGAATCGCGATAAAAAATATAATTTTACTATGAAACTTTATCCATTGTTCTTTGCTTTTCTCCGTGAGTAGTATTATATGACCAAAAAAAAAAAAAAAGAAGTCTGGTGCACGAAGTATCCATGTTCATATAGGATCCGGGGAACGACCACACCGTAAGGGGATGTGGTAGCTTAGTACATCATCGGCGTAATATATAAATGTGTAGTTTAACTTGGTTAATTTCAATTGACATCTATGCCTTTCAACTTGGATGTAAGACAGTATAAAGTTGAATAAGTAGAGACACGAGTCCTACGTGACACAATACAAACCAATAGTCGTATGTGCACACGTAGGATGCTACGCAGGATGCATGTATCTATTTGTTCAACATTAAGTGTCTACGTGTGCATATCCAAAGTTGAAAGGGCATAGATGTCACATGAGGTCAAGTTAAGGGGTACGTTTATGTATTATACCTACGTAATCTGTTTGTTTATTGTGCGATTTTATTCTTATTGACTTGAAATTTTTCGATTTGTTTTTTTTTCTTCATAGCTTTTGGATCCATGGATTCAAGAAAGAAGTTTAGAATATTCGAAATATGAGAATTTGTTATCTGCTTTTCTTCAACACATGCAAAGGCATGCAAGTGGGATGCTCATTGATAAACAAGGACGACCTGATATTCAGGTCATCCAAAGGTAGTTTCACATCAGGACCTGTGTCTGCTCTGATACCATATTTAAGCGTGTAATCATTTTTCGATGGTTCGTTTGCTATAGGTTATTTTCTGAGACAGATAGGGATGCAAACAAAAGCATAACACTTGTTGAGTTGGAGAATTTGGTAAACAACATGCAATCTGGGAAAATTAAGGTTGATAAAAACTATGCTGTTTCGAAAATATTGAGAGCTTTTGATCTTAACAATGACACGAGAATCGATGAGGATGAGTTTGTTGAAGGATGCAGAAGATGGATAGAAGAAGCTAAGATGTTAGCTAGAAGTGATGATTCTACTACTAGAAGAATTTTGAATGAGGTGATGGTCTGAGTCGCTATCGATACTCTAAAATCTCTCGTTTTCCCCTCTCTCGTATTCAAATCTTGGATCCGTCTCTTGTCTTTGATTATCACATATTTAAATTATTATGTTTTATCTTCATTTGAGAAATTTTCAATATTTTAACAGATTGTTCAAAAGTACACTAAGAAGCAAAGGGATGAAATAGCTGAAATTGAGCAACTAATGGCAAAAATCTTGAAGCATGTTGAAAGCCAAGCATTAGAAGCTGAACACATTCTCAACGATGACGGAAGTCCCAACGTTGAACGTATAAAAGAGTACGTTTCCTTCTAATTCCTATTACAAGAAAAGATCATGTGCGTTTGGTATGACAGAAGTCATTTCTCATAGTTATGGATCGTTCATTTTGTCACGATTGATTGCTCACACATAATTAAGTTATAGGTAGGTTTGAGGAGGTGATCTGAGTCACTATCGATAATATACGAGCCCTAAGATAAAAGGGTGATGTTTTTTGTACCTAAACACAAAAAAAATGACATTCTCATGAGTCATATAAAAATGACTTCGTCATACCAAACACGACTAAATAGACACAAATTGAACAAGTAGACACACATATCCTACCTGATATATAACACAAAATTGTCAGGTAAGACGTTACGTAGGACAAATGTGTCTAATGTTTGCTTGTAATGGTTGCAGAATTTTCCATCAGTATGATACTGACGGGAACAATTTCATAACACAGCCTGAATTGGAAAAATTAGTACTGTCAGTGAAATATGGTGATGTGCAACTAAATAGCGATGATTCAGTCATGAAGGTGATGAATGATTTTGATACAAATCGTAATAACATGATCGATGAACACGAGTTTGTTGAGGGGATGACAAGATGGCTCAATGAGGCTATTCGTGTGACTGATTGCAAGGACAAGAAGAGGGCCATTGATGAATATGACAAGGTAATATATTAGCAATATTTGTCCTAATACTTCCATCTTGACAAATATATAGGAGAGACTGACTTATTTGAGCTGAGAATCTATCAGAAACAGCCTCTCGACTATCTAACTAGCCTCCTACTCTAGTTCGTGTCCTCCATAACCTTCCTAAGGTCATGTCCTTGATAAGTTGAAGTTACGTCATGTTCTGTCTAATCACCTCTCCTCAACTTTATATTAAGGAACGTTTTCTAAATTAAGAAAGTTCTCTTTTCGACGTCTCTATATGATTGTTACTAATCACTTTTGATCATCTTAGGAAAAGGGTAAAACTTTCTTTTTCAATTGAATACACAAAGAACTTTGTTTGATTTTCTTTTAGTCTATCTATAAGAGAAGATCACACTTGAGATAACTGTCTATCGAAAACACCTAGCTCTCTACCTTCACAAGACAATGATAAGGATGTATACACACTAACCTATCCAGACTCCACTCTTGTGAGATTACACTTGTTCATATAAAATAGTAGCCGGTTCGTTAATTTCTTTGAGATCCATGTTGAAAGAGATAAATTAAACAAATATGGTTTCTCCCTATTGTGATGTACTAATTGATGTTGATTAGGGTTATCTGCTTCTTTGTCAACGCTACTAAAGACCTAGAGTTTTGCCTACTTTACTTTTTAAAGATAGTATACATGTTGTCATCAATCATTTGATATTCAATATGCATATACATACGTTTATCCTTCAATTCAATCTTTTTTCGTTTTTTTAAAGTTCCGATGTAAAGATTCCTCTAACGGTTGACTTAGGTCTTGTTTTGTGCAGATTATGTGGAGTAAAGTTGAAAATTTGGTGTATGAGGTGGAAAAAGATGGAAAAATCAACTATAAGTTGTTGACATGGGCTTTTAACAAATCTATTTTTCAATTGATTTTGGGAGTTGCAATGATGACTTTGTGCTCAAAACCACTAGTAGATAGTATTAAAAAGTTGTCTGAAGCTATTGGAATGCCTTCTTTTCTCATCCCCTTTGTGATTGTACCATTGGCTCTAAATGCAAGAATGACAATAGCAGCAATCTATCCAGCAAGTCAGAAGTGCTCAAAAACTGCTTCTTTGACATTCTCAGAGGTAGGTAATAGTCCGTTTAGTCGAGCTTTTAAAATTTGTTTATGTTGAAAAGCGTGTTTTCGTACTTTTTTGAAAAGGCAGAATACTTATCTAGACACTTTAGCTTGGCCTCATCTGAAAACTAAACAACCAACGTTGAAAATGTATATCTACACTTCAACTTTATTTAAGTTGTATATCTAGACACTTTAACTTTGCTTCATCTGACAACTAAATCAGACAACTTTGAAAATGTATATCTACATTAACTTGGTTTAAGTTGTATATCTAGACACTTTAACTTGACCTCAATTGACAATTAAACAACCAACTTTAATTTGAAAATATATATCTACACATTAACTTGGTTTAAGTTGCACGTCTAGACACCTTAAATTGCACACTTTTTCGGATGTAAATTATCCTCAAATCGTGCATTCTAGATGTGGATTTTCAAAGTCGGAGTGTTTATGAGGTCAACTAAAATCAAATTAAGGTGTTAAGATGTGCGTATACAAAATTTGGATATTCAGTTGCTAGTTAAGGTCAAGTTAAAATGTCTATTTATATATTGCTTTCAAAACTTTTACTTAACCCCTGTATTTACATTAAAAAATTCATCAAGTATAAATATTTAAAAAGTCGTTCAGAATTCATAAACTTTACATCTCGATCATGGTGATATTATTTTTGCAAAACAGATATATGTTGGAGTGATCAGGAACAACATCATGGGCATGACAACACTATTGGCTATAGTATATGCAAAGGACTTAACTTGGGATTATTCAGCACAAGTGCTAATAGTTTTGGTGGCTTGTGGAATAATTGGGGTTCTTGCATTATTTAGCACTAGATATCCACTTTGGACAAGCCTCTTGGCATTTTCTCTTTACCCTTCTTGTGTGATGTTCTTTTACCTTCTTCAATGAGTAATTAATTGTTTGGTTGGGACTATTATATATCTAGAGCCCTTTCGTGTTAGTTGATTGTAAATAGTTTTTAAAATATTAGAACTGATATTATAAGTGCGTAATTATGTGTTTAGATAAAAGTATTGGAAATGATAATAGACAATTGATGTGTCTGTTAAGAAAAAATCAATGATTAAAAATAGAATTTTATTAAGAAATTATTATTTTGTTATTACTTTGGTAGACATAATACAATCATATTATATGTATGGAGTATCTATTTGTTTCCTCACATTATTATGTGTTTAGTATTATTTTATTTTTTTAATTATATTATTATTGTTATTTTTTCACTGAAAATTTGATAGATATTTTGATTGAATCAATGAGAAAAAAAAATATATTAAATGACTATTCTGAGTATATCAATGGAGAATTTGTTTTCCATCATGTATTTTTTTAATGAGCTAGCTAGTTTAGCGAAAAAATGAAATGGAAAAATCATGTTTTATAGCATAATATTTTTTTATTAATTCGCGATAGGAAGTCAAAATGTAATTGTGAATTGCAATTAGTGAAATTGTAGCTAAGGAATCTTATTTAAGGCCTGCTACTTGTTTTTTAATGAAAATTCCTGATCAAAAATTATACCGGATATGTTAATATTGTTGATATAATCATTCTATATTTATAATTTATTAATTCAACTAAAATCTAAAGGCCTATTTGAAGGGAAAATATTTCTTCATCTTATTCATTATTCTCAAGACTCTAAAAGTGAAGAATTGCTCCCACCAGCCAAAAAATTAGTAACATACTAATTAAGTAGATTAGGCAATTAAATAGTTACTAATTAGGCAATTAAATAATTAAGTAGATTAGGCTATTAAAACACTTAGAATCTTCAAGAAACCACTTGCACAACATAAAATCTTTTGTAATGTCAAGATCAGATAGAGACCACATACCCACCCAACTTTTTTTTTCCATAATATTATTTGGGTACTAAAATAATTAAATCCTTTGATATTAGGAATAAGGAATAACAATTTTGAGATTATTGATAATTTTATTATGTTGAGATAAGATATTTCGAGCCGCAAGTATTTATTACTTTTAGAAATATATTCAAAATAAGAAAAATGAGTTGTTTACACGGCAAAATCTTAGGTGTAACATCCCATCGAAAAATAAAAACGCTACTAAGTAATAATTTGCTATTTCATTCAAGTTTTGAAGGAGAAAATTATTTAATATTATTAGTTAAAATTTGTGTAAACTATTTTGAACCTTATAAATATAAACTTTTAAAATTTTATGTAAAAATACTCTCAATTTTTGGGTCATGAATTCTGTTGAATATGTTGCATTCTTGGATGGAAAACTAGAATATCAACTATGAGTTCTAAATTCTATAAACGATCTTAACAAGTGTTAATAATATATTATATGGACAACTTTCATATGTACTAAATAAAAAATTTATATTTGTATGCTATAACAAAGTTTGCATAATTGCGCTCCATAGCAAACATAGAAACTGTATAATTCGTTATACATGTACAGTTGAAGCAAATTGTATAAAACGAAGTGTATAAAACAAGAAAGAGAAAGACACTTGAGCAGAGAACTGTATAAAAACGAATTGTATTATTATAAGTGTATAGAACGATTATATACAATTTGAATTTGTATAAAATGAGAAAGAGAGAAAGACAAAAGAGACTTAACAAGGAATATACAATTGAATCTAATTGTATAAAATGAGAAAGAGAGAAATTAGATACAATTTGAAAAATTGTATAAAACGAGAAAGAGAGAAGCAAAAGAAAGTGGGCAGGGGAGTATTTTATTGTATAATTATAAGTGTATAGGATGAAAATATATGTACTTGCATGTGTATATACAATTTTATCACGCTTTATACAAACAGAAACACAATTTATACATTTCGTTTCTGTTTGTGTAAGTGAGAAAGGCAAGGGTGGCGAGCGAAATTTGGGAGAGTGGCAAGCGAGATCTGGAAGAGGGGAGAGAGGGGAACAAAAATATGTATTTATACAATTTTCTCTGCTTTATACAATTAGAAACAATTTATATACACTTCTGTTTGTATAAAAAGTGAGGAAGCGAGCGAGAGATCGAAGGAGAGTGGCGAGCGAGATATTTGGGAGAGAAGCGCCTGACAATTTTTTGCAAACATTTGCTATGGAGCATAATTAAATCAAACCCTAGCTACTCCATTTATTTTAGGTTATTAGTTTGTTATTATATACAATTTTCTCTATATTATATATATCTAATATTTGTATATTTAACGAATTTATTAATATAAAATTATTATTTAAATAAATTTTACTGAATTCGAAGTGGAAACATGACATGGCACTTATATATACTTGCATTAACAAATGTAACCTTGTCAACAAAACCTAGTTTAATTAATTAAAGGATAATTTGCACCTAATATGGATAAACATCTTAGACATAATCATTGATTTGTCCCCACATTTAAAACAAATAATCACGAACCCTTTTTTTTTTATATTTGATGTTTGATAATTATATTATGATTCAATAAATTTTAAATTCATGCCTTATATAATTTATTGCTAAGGGCGATACTTTTAACAAAAAATTTTCAATCCTAAAAATTTAGTGTCGAGATTTTAATCAGTATAAAAAATTTTAGTATAACATTACAACTCTGATAAAAGTAATTACAAATAAATCAAATCATGGATATGGATGTAACATAAAAAATTATTTAAAAATTTTCATTTTTTTCATTATCCATATACAAACATCTTTTTCGACAAGGACATCATCAATTATTTTTTTATATTTCTTTTTTATTCTTTATTAATTATTTCTTTTAGTAATACTGATAGAATTTAAGAGTCTATTTGTATTTGTCATGGTGACACCATATTTAAACATACATAAAAGTATTGGAATCTTGAATTATTTTCTAATAACATTGGCTAAGTACAAAGAAACCTAATTAATAAATTGATCTATTCAACTAGAAGTTAGGAAGGAATTATTAACAATATTTTAAAAAGTTATTTTCTGACAAGAAAAAAAGTGTTACCTTGTTGCAGGATTTACACGCAAGAGATAGAGAAAAAAAAAAGAATCAAAACAAGTTAGACTTTTAGAAATAAAAATTTAATGGCACTTGATATTATTATTAAATTAAGAAATTTAACTATGATAGTTAAAATTTAAAATAAGAAGACTTAAGTACTTAATCATGATTAAGCTATAAATAGGTACCTAAAAGGATACATATTTTATATTCATTTGCTTGACGTGAATATTATTTTTTTACCATAGTCAGAATGTGCATTGGAACTTTGCTATAATTACTATGAATTCTTTCAATTTGTATCTTCAAAGTTCATTCTGAAAATGAAAAAGTATCATATTTATTCTTATACTCTTACAAAATGGAAAAAGGATCAAAATTTACGCTTAAACTATACGAAATAGATTACTTATATCCTTCATTATATTTTGGAATCAAAAGTAGCCCCGCTGTCATCCTAGAAGATCATAAATATCCTCAATTGTCAACCCCCAATTTTTTAGTGATGTGACATGCCACATGGGATAATCCCTCTATCCAAGCGTTGTCAATTAAGATTTACTACAAAAGAACTTGATCTTTAGTGGCGACAAAGTTGCCACAAAAGCTCAAAATATTGCCACTAAAGATTATGAGTGATTTTTAGTGACGACTAATAGTAAAACTTATTTTAACACTTGAGGGTTTATGTGGTCTCTTAAGATAACAGCAAGATAACAGCAGAAACATGTTTTATCCCAAAATGTAGCGAAGGGTATCAGGGTCTATTTCACATAGTTTAGGGGCAATTTTAATTCTTTTTCGCTTAAAAAAAGATTTTATTTATCTTTTTTCATATTTTTAAATATATTTACTTTTAACATTTAACTTTAAACACATATTTATTATCATACAATAAAATATTTATTATCATACAATTGAATACGTATGTCACCATTTTTATTAGCCTAGGTCGACGATAAAGGAAGATCACATGAAACACGTGAGTTCTCCACAATCGGCAAATCAAGTTATAATTGCTTAAGATTTACTTTTGACAATAAAAGATTGTAATAAGTAAATCTTCTAAACTAAAATTCACACTTTAAATACTTCCACTAGTTATATACTATTCTCGTTCATTTTTTAATTGTAATAATTATTTTTTTTTGAAAAATTGGTAAGAATTTGAATTAATATTTTATGATGTATTTTTTTTATCATATTAATATATAATAAATTGAAATTTATAATACTTTTTATATATTTTTTTAAATATCTAAATTTTTATTAAAATCTTAAATTTATACAATCTAACTTAACTTTAAAAAATAATTTAATTAACTTTAGTAACATAATAATTAAAAGTCGATTGTGAAAATAGTAACTAAATACATGCAATTCATGCGCAAAATAATTAATGCGGCAACAATATTTGAAGTTGACTATAATAATTACTTTTTATATAATAACAATATTTATTTTATCATCTTTTGAATATTATAGTGTACGAAAGATTTGATTTCATACATATCGACTATTATAATGAGATATTATTATGGATGACAATTTCTATAGAAATGTCAGATCATATCTGTTTATAATAAATTTTAAAGTGATAAATATATTATAATTATGAAAAAAATACGAGGAAATATAATATTATTATTAATATTTGTGAGTATAAAGTTGTTCCTCCCTTGAATCTTCTCTTATCCTAAGATTTATTCATGATTCGGGTGTTGTTAGTGGCGCATTTTCTGAATTTGAACTTGATTTCTATAATTCGAGAGTTGTTAGTGACATATTTCTCGAATTTTAAGATGATTTAATTTAATCTCTTTATGAATATTCAATGAATTTGTGGTGAAATTTTTGAGATTTTGATCTCTTTATAATATTTCATGAATTTGTGGTGGAATTTTCGAAATGTCGGGAAATGTATATAACAAAAAATAACAAAAATTCCACCTTTAAGTTTTCTTATTATCATTATCCCATATTAGTTTTGCAAATTCACAGAATCCCTTATTTTGACGCATCAGATTAATGTATCAACACATCAAATTAATGTATCTCACGCATCAAATTATCGCACATCAAATTAGTGTATCATGTATAAAATATACATCAAATTAGTGTCTCACGTATAAAATGTACATCATATTAGTGTATCATGTATAGAATGTAATGTATCTTACTTAACAATTAATGTATATTGTGCATCATATTAATGTATCAACATTTATATCTTTGAGGAATTTCTGTAATTATAAACTTATATTAGACAAATGATTACTTTGTCTTAATAGTATGTGATTTTTGTCATTTGCTCCATATATAATACCTTTTACATAGACATGAGATAGGGTATAGGGTTTAGTAGCCTCCAAAAATTTTAATTGGAATTAAACACACTTTATATAGAATCTCAACTTCAATTAAACACGGTCTTATAATAAAATCCTACAAAATTTCAATATTTACAATATCATTACTAATTGTTCTTTTATGGACTCACATATAAATATTTTTGTACACAGTGATTGCTAGTTTAATTTATGATTTAATAAAGTAATAAAATACTAATATAATAAATAAATATGTTATTTAATCGATACATTAATGTATTATTTAACTTAAACTTGTAGAAAGTTTAACAAATAAACGCACGTGGAATTTTACATTAAAATTTGTATCCTTTATAGTGCCCTATGTTTATTATATCACCTAAGACTCATGAGTCTAATTGATCAACTTAATAAAAGTTTAAATGTTTCTTTATACACACCGTAAATTAGAGGACGTATATATAAAATGAGCTTAAGTTAAATAATATATTAATATATCGATTAAAGTTCATATTTCTATTTAATAATTTACTCGTGATTTGGGTGAATTCTATGAAATTTTCTAACAAAATATTTGTTGACGTTAGTTGAGTGGTTGGTGAATATTTTCCTTTTCTGACTAAGAATATAAATACGCATTGACTAAGCACTGAAAAATTTCTTATGCTAAATATTATTTATGGTCAAATAATTTGTTCTTACTTTATATTTAGCTATTAAATTCAATTTCCAAATATGAAAAAAGAAGTCAATTTCACTTGGAGTTAGTAATTGATAGTCTAAATATATAAATCCATTTTTAGTTGTGCTAGACAATATATATATATATGGCACTTTTTACTTATTTTTGTTCCGTTTCAATTTATGTAAAGATGTTTAATTAAATATATAATTTAAATATAATTAAAAAACTTAAAATTTATGTTAAAGATATATTTCGATATTTGTATAATTATGAATCACCTTATTAAAAATTAAAAGAGAATTTAGAAGTTGAATTATTTTTTATCAAAGAAATGTGACATACTTTTTTAGACAAAGCTAAAAAAAAATATCACATAAATTAAGATAAAAATAATATTAATTTACTGCTATATTAGTTTTTTCTTTTTGACACAAAGAATCTGTTCAAAATTTTGATATTTATAATAAAGTCCGATTATATTCAAATTCATTCAATATGAAATTTCATTTGAAAATAACATTTTCTACTAATAATGAAAAATTACCTTCTTCAATAACGACCTCAAGAAAATGATATTATATGTCCTTTTTTATACTCTTGTTTATTTATTTAGAAATAAACAAATAATTTTATTTAAAAACATGAAATTATTAGGAAACAACATAGCCCACATGAGTATCAAATTATACATATTCACCATACATGTATATCTCTTCTCACCAACCCCCCTTTCTTCCTATTTCATATTAATAATTAACTTTCTATTTGTGCATTTTGTCCTTTTTTTTTTTCGTCTCTTAAAATTTGTTGCATTTAAAATGTGGTGATATTTGTATGATATTTGTGGTATTTTTGGTGGTATTTATTATCATTTCTATCCACTGTTAATTATCATACACTCTATTTTCAGAATCAAATTATAAAAATTTTAATTAATATTTTACGATATAATATTAATATGCAAAAAATTGCAATGTATAATATTTTTTGTATAGTTTTTAGATATTTAATATTTTGTTTAAAATACTGAATTAAGTTTGAAATTAATAGAATTGACTTTGAAAAATCGCAACATGACAAAGAAACATATTTCTTATTAGAATTTGTAGGTTCGAATTTGATATCTGAATAAATTTTTTTTTTATTCATTTCATTATATTTTCTAATATTAAATACAATTTGAAATATATCATAATATTTAAATAGTTATGAAAAATGATGTTACTAAAATTTATTTTTAAATATTGCAAATAATTGTTTATATTTGGGCCTGCTATATATTTAACTAGTGTATCATAAAAACGGAGCAAAGAAAACAATACATACATTAACAAAATCAATAATATTAATGTAGGGGTGAGTGCTCGATAGTTCGAATTAAATAAGAAATTTCAGTTTAATTTATTGGATTTTTGGATTGAAGAAACTAAAATTCAAATTTAATTAAAATAATTAAGTTTGGAGTTAGTAAGTTCTTTTAAGTTTGATTTCAACAGAATTTAATAATTTCTTTTCAAATTTATATCTGTAATTCTCTGTGTGTTTCTTTCATCGAATTTTAATGAAACAAGATTAATTTATTTACCATTTTTTAAAATTTATATCTCTATTTAATAATTTACTTGCGATCTTGGTCGAATTCTATAAATTTTTCTAATATTTATTGATATTAGTTGAATGGTTGGTGAATATTTTCCTTTATTGACTAAGAATACAAAATACGTGTTGACAAATTATAGGCAAGATAATAATTGTCGATGGTCGAATAATTTAATCTTATTTTATATTTATCTATTAAATTCAATTTATAAATATGAAAAAAGAAGAAGTCAATTTCAGTTGGAGTTGGAAATTAATAGTCCAAATACATGTATCCCTTTTAAGTTGTGCTAGTAAAAGAAGTATTACATTTTAATTTGTAAAGATATTTGATTGAATATGTAATTTAATTTAAGAAAGATTTTTAAAGTTTATGCTCAAGACATATTTTAATTATTTATTTGATTATAAATTATCGCATTAAAGATAAAAAGAGAATTTATAAGTTAAGTTATTTTTTATCATAGAAATATGAGATATGTTTTTAGATCGAACTAAAAAATTTGTGTCACATAAATTAATATAAAAATAGTATTAATTTACTACTACTCTATTAATTTTTTCTTCCTAATACAAGGATTGTGTTCAAAATTTAGTTTGATATATATAATGAAATCTGAAATTATATTTAAATTTATGTCTCATAAGATATTTACGTGAAAAAAACATTTCCTACCAATATATGTAATAGAAAATTACCTTCTTCAATAACGACCACAAGAAAATGATATTATATGCTATTAGACCCACTATACTAATTTTCCATCTCTTAAAATTTGTGGCATTTAAAATGTGGCAATATTTGTATGATATTTGTGGTAGGTAAGAATGTAAAATTTACTCGTTTCGAGTGTTTTTACCAATCAATATATGTATGTATTTGAATAAATTTATAAAAATATTTTATTTAATTTTAATTAATTAATATACATTTTATTTCATTAAATCTATTAATAATTAAAATTAAATTATTTTGGTATAAACACAGAGTGCGGATAAATTTTTTCGTAATTATCATGTTATATTTTCTTGAAAACTTATCTAATTCCTTAGGTATTTATTATCTATATTGAAATTTTAATTAATTTAATTAAACGAGTTACTTAGTTAACGAAAAAAATATTTTTTATCATAATTTATAGATTTGAATTTGATATCATAATAAAAACATTTTATTCATTTTATCATAATTTTTAATATTAAAATATATGATTCTCATATATGTCACGATATTTAAATAGTTATTCAGAATCAAGTCATTAAATATTAAATTTATTTTTTAAATATTGCAGAAATTGTTATATTTGGGCATGTTATTAAACTAGTGTATCATAAAAATGGAGAAAAGAAATTGCTCTTACTATATAATTAACAAAATTAATAATATAGATTTATGGTGGGTGTTCACTAGGTTCTAATTAAATATTAAAAATTAAACTCTTTATAGTAATCTCGAATTAATACATAATTCATAGGCCTTAGAGATACAACTAAAATATAAAGCTTATGAATTTAGATTAATTTAAGTCATTTATGGTGAGTAAATTTTAAATTAATAATTTATATATATTTGATTATTTTAAAGATATTTATAAAATTTGAATCAAATTTCTACATTCGACAAAATCATAAAATATATCCCAGCTTCCCCAAAATATAAAGCTTATGAATTTAGATTAATTTAAGTCTTTTATGGTGATTAAATTTTAAATTAATAACTTATATATATATAATTATTTTAAAAATATTTATAAAATTTGAATCAAATTTCTACCTTCGACGAAATCATAAAATATATTCTAGCTTTCCCCCGCCTATCAACTTTTGTCAAAGTAACCCTCCACTATTAATAGAAATTTAATATATGAATTTTAAAGATTAGAATTGTTTTTATTTTTTAAAAGTATAAAACACTTTGCTCAACAAAGTAAAAATTTGGCAACACGAATATAAATTAGGTAAATTCAAAAATAATAAATATTATAAGTCACTATCGTTGGCATCGAAGGAAATGTCCTATTAAGGCCTTGTCAATTTGACATTAGTTGTTGGTGAGTCAATCAAAGTTTCTATAAATTTATTAAAATATATTTAAATTTTTATAATATTTTTATTAATAAAATAATGACAAAGAAAAGTAAACAAATTTTTAGGTTCATTAATCCATAAGCTTTCATGACGTGGACACCATATATTTTTTTTTAATAAAAAAACTATAGTATATATTGGAATATTGATTATTTCATAGCAATAACAATGACCAAATACAAACCAATGTAATGGTTATTATATAGTTTTTTTATTTTTGTAATTGTAAATATGGTTAATTCCTTCATTATTGATAAATTTTAGTTTTTGATCCTTTTGTATATAAGTAAGCATATGATTTGACTTTTAATTTATTAAAAATTTGTATCTTTGATCCATTAGGTATAAAATATGTCAATTTGAATATTCATTTATATAAATATAATCATATCTTTCTATAAAAAAGATCACTATAAATATCATTTTCTTCGTAACTATATTATATGATATGTTCTACACAATAATATTTTACTATAACAACAATATAAAGAGCTTTGAATGTATCAAAACAACCAAAATTATTATTCGTTGATATTTGAAGGATTATAAATGCAAATTTCCCTTTTTATTTGAAATTAATTAAAGAAAATGTCAATAGTAAAGGTTGGTGAACTCAATAATATATTTTGACCACAATTTAAAAAAATAAAAAAAAAATGTATTTATAGTGTATTTCCTAGTAGGTCCTTGATTAATTGCCATTTGGACAATTTGTGGTTGGTAGGTCACAAAATCTTCTATAAATGCAACTCCAATTTCATAAACTCCTTAGAGGATTTCAAATAATAATTTTGAACCCTCTAAAATATCCAATAGCCAAAAACACAAAAAATCATTTTTTTTATAACTTGACATAATTTCCATGGCTTCTTCTTCTAATTCTTTAATTTGTATAATTATTTTGTTAATTACATCATTTAAACATGTTTATGGATCTTACGAGTCAATAATTAGCTTTGGCGATTCGTTAGCTGATACCGGAAACTTAATTCGCCTCTCAAAATCCAACAAAATTGTTGCTTCATCGGTTCTTCCTTACGGTGAAACCTTCTTTCATCATCCTACCGGTCGATTTTCCGATGGTCGTCTCGTTATAGATTTTATCGGTACGTATTAATAACATTTTTTGATATTTTTATCTTTTAGCTAACGTGGTAGTATTAATTATATATATAAAAGAAGGTGTCCCACTTTCTATACATTCCCCATATGGCTTAATGCCTACATATATATATTCCATTTCTTCATCAAATCAGTATTTTTGACATGAAATATAAATACATACGTTGAGAATTACGACACTTTTACAAATATTAAATGTTGCTACTACGAATTCAGTATTGAGAACTTTATAGATTAAATTCATCAAGTTCGAATTCTAATCAGTCTATGAACGTATAAAGGTTAAGGATTATCTCTTCTTTAGTAAAACATGTGTATACACGTATATGTACGTCCTTCTTTATGCAATAGTGTTTCATCAAGATAAACGAAAGACTTCTGAAACTTGTGATCTTATTTTTCAGCGGAGGGTATGGGATTTCCACTTGTGCCACCCTATGTTGGTGTTATGAAAAACATGTCAAGTAGCAAAAATTCAATAAGAGGAGTGAATTTTGCAGTGGCAGGAGCAACAGCTGTGGATATTTCATATTTAGAGAAAAGAGGAATCAAAAATCCAGCCACTAATGTTTCATTAGGGACTCAATTGGAATGGTTCAAACAAATGTTACCAATTTTGTGTGACTCACCAACAAGTAAGTACCAATAATATAATGGATTAATTTTTTTATTTTTTTTTTGGAATTATTCAAGTTTTTTTTTTCTTTTTGTGGGAAACCTCCAAAGTGGACCAAACAAACTAAAAGATGATATGTCATTTTCACCACCAATTTAGTTAGTTGTGGTGGAATTAAGATGATTTTTTCCTTCTAAACTAGAGGTTCAGAATTAAAATTTTGGATAAGAAAAAGAAATTGTTAAAAGAACGATTTTCTCCTTCCATTAGATCAAATACCATAAAGATATTTTGTCGTTTCCAAAAATAGCAGCCAAGGGTACGGTGGGATTGAATATGATTTCTTCACTCTTAATTATATGTTTCGGATTTAAATGTCCGATTCAGAAAAATCTAATACGTAGTAGAAGACATGCCATTTTCACCACCAGAGGTGTGATGGGATGTACATGATTATTTCATTTTTAACTAGAGATTTTGAATTTGAAAAAAATTCTAACGAAAAGAGTACGTTATCCTCTAAAATAGACTATGCGCATAATTCAAATTTGTCGGAGCCTAATACGAATACCAAAAACAAAACAAAACTAAAAAAGATACTAATATCATTTTCGTAACAAAGACGTAAAAAGAATACAATAAAAAAAATTTATAAGTAAGTTAAAAATAAAATAAGATGGATAAAACCATAACTTAAGGAGTACTACAACCAATTTATTGCTTTTTCTCTACTCAAATTATTAATTAGTGCTACTAACTTATATTACATATTAGTATAACAATTTTTTATCGAACGTTATACAAAGTCATTAATTTTGATCTAGGTTAAAAAAAATTGTGATTTTAAATATAACTTATGAATTGTGACCATAAACCTTTTGAAAGTTGCTCTAGCTCCTAAATATATCATAAATATTTTCATTAAAGGATAAAATAAAAAAATTGAATGAAATTGATTAAAATTTTAAATTTATATTTATCCTTTTTATTTTTTTTTTGGAATAAGTGAGGCAAAAGTCATCACTCACTTAAAATCACAAATAATTCAAGAGTGGACCAATCCCTATAATATTTTTAGCCTTGCATTTACTTAATGGAAAAAAAAGAGTAACTAATTAGAAAAGACTTTGACAAGGGTTGTTGAGAAGTTGATCCAACTTTATGTTCAAGCTTTAATTAAATAAAGAAAAGTTGTTGCTAAATTGACAAATCAAAGATGAATAGAGAAATAATAATGATTTAGTCATACAAGTTAAATATTTCTATAGATAGATTCAATATCTAAACTTATATATCGAGATATATAAATTTATTAACTAAAAATTACAATAAAAAGTAATACAAATTATAATTGACTTTTAAAATTCGAATAATGTTACAGATTCAATTGTTAATAAACCTAAAGACTAATAACTTATAGTCTTTAAATCAAATACATTTTAAATTAGGATAAAATCTTATTGCCTTCATGATCAACCACTCATAAAAAGTAATCAAATCTTATCAACAAGAGTAATTATATATTTGAGTCCTAATAAAAAACGTAATTACTTGATTAGATATATGGACAATATCCTTTGTCAAGAACTAAAGAAACAAAAGAAATACATTAGTGGCCTTGTGGGGACACCATGTCACAATGTATTTGTTTTTTGATTTTTTTTTTTAAAAAATGTAAATAAATAGTTTTTTTGGATGATATATATTTATAAAATAGAAAACTAATACACATATTATTTAATAACAATCTCCATCTTCTCGTGAGTAGTTTCTCTAACTTGTACTAATAGCACAAGGACAATCCTATATTCCTCATAGGTACACTTGTTAATTACATTCTAATTTTTGCCAGATTATCAAGATATATATACATATACATAATCTTTTTCGTAGTTGACGGGTGCATATAAATGTGGGTCGCATCTGATGTATTTGAGCTGAAGGTCCTCTCGAGACCGTTTTGATAATAGTAATTAGGAGGAAAAATATATATTTTTTTTAAAAGTAGATGAGCCATTTGATTTTATTTATATATATATATATATTTTTTTTTTCAAGTTGCCTCAATATATCATAATTATTCTAATTATTTTAAATATTAATCAGGTTGCAAAGAATATCTTGAAAATTCATTATTTTTAATGGGAGAAATTGGAGGAAATGATTATAATCATCCATTTTCTCAAGGAAAATCAGGAGAAGAAGTTAAATCATTTGTGCCTGCAGTTATTTCAGCCATTGGCCAAGCCATTAATGTAAGTATCAATTTTTATTTTAATTAAATATTACACTTAAAAAAAAATATTAGTAAATTTTTTTTTTAAGAAAAATGATAATTAATTATCGCTAAATAATTAGTCATAGAATATAATTTTCTGATAATCAATCACTAACTCTTTCCTCTTTTGAAAGACTTAATAGTATATTATCAAATCGCGATTGTTCATATATTAATATATTCTATATATCTCGTTTGAAAATTGTTTTCCCATTATAACCATGAACAATAATTATCATGGGGTGGCCCTATAAGGCTTAACTAAGTTTCATTATCAAATCTAACATAAATAAATACAACTTGACCTAATATGGAGGGAGGTCCCCTTTTTAGGCTATACATACATTTTCACAAATAATATAAATCGTAATTTTTTTGTTTAACTATAAAATTTATCTGTCTCTAAATCATTACTTTTCTAGCTATTTTTTTTTCAATTTTATGAATTGAGATTTTATTTGATTATATTTGCAGGAATTAATTGAACTTGGAGCACAAACATTGATAGTACCTGGAAATTTACCAATTGGATGTTCAGCTTCATATCTAACAATTTTTAAAAATTCAAATAAAAAAGATTATGATAATTCAACTGGTTGTATTATTTGGTTAAATGAATTTGCTGAATATCATAACCAATTACTTCAACAAGAAATTCATAAACTTCGTGAAATTCATCCTCATGCCAACATAATATATGCTGATTACTACAATGCAGCCATGCAAATTTACAGATCTCCCAAAAAATTTGGTAAGTAAATCGTCAAATATTTAATTTATATACTCTGACAATAATTTATATATATATACATACATACTATCACTGTATTTAACATATTTCGTCATATATTTAACTTATATACTCTGACAATAATTTTTATATACATACTATCGATATATTTAACATATTTCATCAATTTTTGTTATGTAGGTTTTACAAGTACTATTGTAGCATGTTGTGGAGGGGGAGGTGTATACAATTATGACTCAAATAGACCATGTGGATCACCATCTTCAAATTATTGTGATACACCTTCTTCATATGTTAGTTGGGATGGTGTACATTTGACAGAGGCAGCTTATAAATTAATAGCCAAAGGTTTATTACAAGGTCCATACACAATTCCCCAAATGAATTATGGACTTTATAATAAGGGAATATCAGACCAATAGTGTATATTGTGTATATATAATTTGTCCAATATACATTAGAGATTTTTATCTTGAAAAGTTGGAATTGTAACATACATGCACCAACTTGTTTGAAAGTAGTCTTGTAGTTTTAGTTTTATTCTTGATATGCAAATGCAACTTCGTTTAAGTTTTTTTACAATTATTCGAATTATTATAGTTTATAGAGATGTAGGGTTTTACGTGTAGCCAGTTTTAGGTATTACTGATTTTGTATATAAGGGGAGTATTATGTATTGTAAGAACACATCGTATAAATCTATATTGATTTTACGTTGATTGTCGAATTTTATATCACCTTCTCTTTTATTTAGACTTCAAGCTGACAACGTATGTGAACGTGTTGATAAGGATCGTGTTGTCGATCCAAGAACTCAATAAAGAAAATCAAGAAACGTGAAGAATCTAACAAGAAATAAATAGAAACAAAACAAGAAACTGAAAATAAAGATAAGATGACTTAAAAATAAAGAAAATTCAATAATATTGGTATAATTTATTTTATAAATAGTGCTATTTATAAAAATTTCCCAAAAGAAAGTTAAAGGGCTGGGCCAAAAGACTGATGAGAGAGTGGGCCTATGGTGATACATATATTATACATTATTAATTATATAATATATGTGGGATATATCATATGATTAATACTAATACCTAGACATAGACAAAAAATATATGATGTGTAATGAGTTGGGATATCAAAAAATATAGAATATCTGATCCCATAATTTTAATATAAATGGTTGATAAGTTTAATAATTTTAAAATTAATTTTTATTCATAATTAAATATGACAAAAATAATTTTATATTTTTCCTATCCATCAAATAATTATCTACTTTTGTCCTTTCACCTACTTCTAGTCTATATATTTAAAAATTTTCTTTTACCAAACTTGCTACCTGTATCATTTATCATCACCACCAAATAAAGTAGCATAATTTAATTTGTATACACCTATTATTTAAGTCTCATATCTAATCAAGAAAAAAAGACTAGGAAATTGTTAAAACCAATATGGTTATGATTTAAATATCGAGTAAAAAGAGTTCATCATATAATTAGAAAAATTGATCTGGTTGAGAAATCAATATCTTACTTTATAATTTTGAGTGAATTATTGTCTGACAAATCTTATTTATTTTACGATAATCTTGGAGAGTTTAAAATAATATTAAAATATTTTTTATATATTTCATTTTATGTGATGGAGATTTATATTACGATGATCAAACTATTTAATTTTCTTTTTGAAAATTATACAAAATGAGCATTAATGACTATGTTAGGATGTATAAGATTTTCATTCTTACACAATAAAACTAGTTCCTTTTAATTATTGTTACGTGACACAAATTTAAATTAATCAAAAACTTCAAAATAAGATATCCAAACACCAAAGTGAAAATCCATTTTTTTCCCTCTTATTAATAGTAGTGAAACAAACTAAGAAAGAGCTTTATACTCTCTTTTTTTTGTTTAGTAAAAAAATGTCTATCTTCATGAAAATTATTATTTTGTTTTGTTCTTTGAGCTTAGTTTCATCCCATCCACAATCTTATAATGCAATATTTAGCTTTGGTGATTCACTCGCCGACACCGGAAACTTCCTTCTCTCCGGCGCCATGACTTTTCCGGTCATCGGAAAACTTCCCTATGGAGAAACGTTCTTCAAACATGCCACCGGCCGGTGCTCAAATGGAAGATTAGTTATTGACTTCTTTGGTAATGTTTCTTTTGTTATGTTTATTTCAATATTATTTTATATAAAATAATGTAAGTATTTAAGGGGGTGACTCGGTATTCAATAAATTAAAATCAGAACTATGAGGTTTTAAGTTCAGATCTTAGAGAAAAGCTAAACATTGGGTCAGTTTTTCTCATATGACTAAAATCTTGATAGGTAGAACCACTCGGTATATGTGCTGATGACAGGTAACAAAGAGGGGGGAGTACATGATCCAAAGAGGGGTGATTTAGTTGTCAATGAATTCTTGAAAGAAAATCATGATCATAGCGAACACAAAAAAACACTAGGTCAATTTTTTCTTATATGCCCAAATCTTGATAAGTAGATATATTCAATATTTGTGTTGATGAGAAGTAACAAATATTTTATGCAATAATCGATTGAGATAATAGGGCATTGCTCATATAGTAAGCACTATTACGAATGAAGTTAAAGGGTGTTTTGGATGAATTTTTTTTGCCACAAAATTATAACGAATATTAATTTATTTATTTTTATGTATATATTATAGATATTGATTAATCCTTTTAATTTCTTCATATATTTTATATTATACAAATTTTAAGTGAAAATTCTGATTCTATCGCTACTGTATGTGCTACTGTATGTAGCTGAGGCATATGGATTGCCATTGCTTCCACCTTATTTGGCATTGAAAAAGGGCATAAAAGCAGAAAATGGAGTGAATTTTGCTTTTGCTGGAGCTACTGCTATGGCTGCTGAATATTTCTATAGTAAAAATATTAAAATTTTATGGACAAATATTTCTTTAACTCACCAATTGGGATGGTTCAAAGAAGTGAAGGCTAATATTTGTGTCACAAGAAAAGGTATTGTTGTCATAATTATTCTTAATTTATCATATATCTTGTATACTTTCATTTTATTTTATGTGATGATATTTTTAAATATGCAAGTCAAATTAAAACACGAATTGTCGTAAAATTTCATTTTAAATGAGTGATAATAAGAATTTCAGGTGTCTTATAATTTTTGATGAAAGGTTTCAATCAGATAATATTGTAGAACTAATATTTTGATTATGAATTCTAGAAACACAAATGATTAGATTTTTAATAAATTATTTATATTTATATATTTATTAAATTAATTTTTAAACACACATATATATACTTTTTCTATTACTTTTAAATTAACACATCTATTAAGAAAATAATTATAATTGATAGTGAATTTATCGTTTTACCCATATTAATTATGAAGTGAATTAATTAAAAAATTAAGATTTTCAAGTAGTTTTACACTTTTCAAAATTAATTGAGAGTATAATGATATTTTATTTTGAAAAGTAATTAGGGACAACTAAGAATGAAAAAATGCAAAATAAGCCTAAAAGGGATGCAAACTCTACTTTTGGATTTCTTTTTTTTTTTTTTTAAATAAAGATCATAGTGTTTCTTAATTACTTTCCTTTTGTGTTTTTTTTTCCTTTAAATTTTAATATTTTTATTTTTTGTTATGCAGATTGTAGAGAATATTTTAAAAAATCACTCTTTATAGTTGGAGAAATTGGAGGAAATGACTATAACTACCCCTCCTTTCTTGGTGGAAGCATTAAACAACTTAAAGTTCTTGTACCACTAGTTGTTGAAACCATAATTGGAGCAACAAGTGTAAGCTTTGACTCTATTTTTTCAAATTTCTCATCTTGTCTTTTTTTTCTTTCCAAGTTTAGTTTTGAGTAGACATAACACATGAATGGACACCTAAAATAGTTTTCATTCGCTAAGTGGATACTTTAACTTTGAGTATACATATATTTAGATATCTAGACTCATTATATGGTATGGGTTGAATAATTTATTCGTAGATAAAGTGTCTAGCGGTCTATATACTGAGCTAGACCTTACCTCACTAATCCTAATGAAGTAAGCATGAAGAAATAAGAGCCAGAGAACTAAGTATATATTTTGTGTGATTACCAGAGTTGATAATACATTGTATGATGATATTATAAATGAGGATGCTTAAATAATGCAAAAAAATATGACAATCAAGAAGAAGGTTGAGTTATCAGCCTCAAACATTCTATTACGTAAATATGAATTAAAATAGATTGAATGTCCATCAAAAGTAAGTTGAAGCAACTTGAATTAAAATACTTGATAATTCATACCTAATTTATGCGGATTTATTGGATCTTGCTGAACCTATTGATACTGTCATTGTTGCCTCGCTAGGTACATGCCTTGGAACAAACTCCTCAGTCACTTTACCGTCCAAACTATTTCTTTTTACATTTATTGTTTCCACTTCTTTGTTGCCTAGTCACATAAACTATATTGATACATAGTATAACTATTTCCCTTTCATAATTTGTTCTTAGGCATTGATAGAAGAAGGGGCAGTTGAATTGATAGTGCCTGGGAATCTCCCAATTGGTTGCTCAGCTGTGTTCTTAACCATATTTGGGACTACAAACAAAGATGCATATGACAAATATGGATGTTTAAAAGCCTATAATGCCTTCTCCAAATATCATAATGCTAAGTTAAAACTAGGAATTGAGAATTTAAGAAAAGAATATCCTCATGCAAAGATCATATATGCTGATTACTATGGAGTTGCCAAGAGATTGATTCATTCCCCAAAGCATTATGGTAAGTTCATTTTGAACTTTAGATCATATATGCTGATTATTATGATTCATGATATAATATTTTTTTTAAAACTTTAGTCCTTTCGAAAATATATATATTCATATATTTTGTATCGAAAATACTTGATTTTGTCAAACGACATGTCGCTTTGACTTTTGAAAAACACTCAAAACAAAGATCCATATATACCCTCGCTGTTGTACAAAAGTGATGCATATATACCCTCGCCGTTAGAACAAAACTTTGATTTTCTTCTAATTTTGACAGGATTTTCCAATACACTAGTAGCATGTTGTGGAGGTGGAGGTCCATACAACTTCAACAATTCAGCAAGATGTGGTCATATTGGCTCTAAGTCATGTTTGGATGCTTCAAGTTTTACAAATTGGGATGGAATTCACTTAACAGAGGCAGCTTATCACCACATAGCCAAAGGATTACTCAATGGACCATTCACTTCACCATCTCTCACATTTCCTCCCATCAAACAAATTTAAACCGAGTACGTAAGGTTGTGGGATATACTGAGTACGTTATTATTGTCATAATAATAATATGTAAGATTTTTCATTTCCGTCGGAATATCGTTGGTTATTTGGGATTTTTCTATAGAAGTACTCTGTCAGAAATATTTTCATCTCTAATACAAGGAAAGGTAGTAGTTTTTCCTTTCCTTGTTAATCATCATGTGTGCATTTTTATTTGATGTTACGTTGATTGTTGGACTCACACAAGCCATCAAATACAAATATATTAAACTTTGAATTCTATAGTATACTTCATATTATTAAAGAAATAAATTGTTTACATAAGACCTAATGTATGAGATTGACAAAAACTATAGTAATAAGCTAAATATTCCACAAATAAAATTGAATTGAATTGAATCTCAAGAATCCCAAATAGGACCAAATGCTGGAATTCCAGATTTTTTGCAAGCATTAACCACATCTCTACTCCCTTGTGGATTGCTAGTAACAATAACAACTTCAGCTCTCCATTTTCGCGCTGCCTCAACGCTCATTTCTGATACATTTGGACGTCCTAACAAGGCTGTATCGTGTATAATCACTTCCTCTTTCGAATGCCCACTTAACATCTCTTTTATTTCCTTACCAAAATTTTGTTCCACCCCTTTTGTCACCCATAGAAAACACACGTTAGCCGCGCTAGGTTGCAAAAGGAACGATAAAAATACACATATTCCAGACCCCGTTGCAACCACTAGAACCCTATTATACATGTTTACTAGATAAGGTAGCCCCGCGAAATGAACTTGTCTTACCCATAAATGGCTAGGGGGGTTCGATACTAAGGTTTTCGTGAAGTCACCAACCGCCCCTGCTAACATCATGTGTTCATCCTTCCCATCTGAAATTATCCCAAACGCGTGCCATTCAGAGAGTGGAGAAGGACTAATTCGTCCTAATATTCCTGCTTTGACTCCTCCCTCGAATTTTATAATCGTTGCATGTCCTGATGGAGACGTGACCTTAACTGGGACACGTCTCACAGTCATCCATGGGATGGCTATTAACAACGTAATACCTAATGTGAGCAAAAACTCTTGTTGTTTGATGAGTTTAGAGCCAATCCCCGCGTTGTTGTAAGATTTAGTTTTAGGATCATAAGAAACCGTTAAGGTAATGAAAATCCAAAGAAGTGACAATGCTATCCATCCAACGAAACGATGAATCCTCTCGAAGAGATTATGATGGAGATGTCGAATGAGAGGGAATGCAGCGAGAGAGGTGAGGGAGAGAAGTGAAAGGATTGCAAAAGCAACAACAACAATTTCAGGGGAAGTGTTTTTTTTGTCATTCAACGTTAGGATTAACGCGTAAATTAGCCATGCAATTGATGAAATTGCACAACCACTATGGATTCCACCTAGTGACTGGAGTAAAGACGTAACCATAGTCTTGATTCGCGTAGGAATCCAAGACCATCCTAAGCAATTCACCGCGAGCCAAAATACAACTCTTAAAAATGCTTCGCTTCGACAGAGTGTCAAAGCAAAGATGTTGCCTATTGAAAATAGGACAGCTTTTTTTCTTGCGTATGGGAAATTTCCCGTACTAGCAAGAATTAAAAAACTCATATTTATAATAAAAGATAGCGCAAATAATCGCTTGTATACTGTAAACAAGCCTTGATCAAGAAGGATAATGGATAATCGCGATGAAAAATTATTATTTTTTTCGCGTTTGCTTAGTGTTTTTGGAGGTAGAAATGGTAAGGGTGATGAACCCTTTTGAGGAATTTGTGTGTCATAACAACCTTTTTCAATGTAAGACAGGGTATCAACTTCTTCATCTTCGTCTCCATCTTCATTTGCGTCTATATCTAGATCACAAAAATGACTACTAGTACGACTCATTGATCGTTGAATGAAAGATGAAGACGATGGAACGATTTTTTTACTAATATTTTCCCATGGTAGCCAAAATCTATTGCTACCATGGGAATTAGCTTCACTAGTAGGTGGCTTAGGGACGGAAAATGGATCGTTACGAGGTTTTATTTCGAAAGCTACACCTCTACAACTTGAAAATCTCTCGAACTTTTCTTCAGTTTTCATTTATTTTCTATCGCGAAAAAAAAGAAGGAAGTTTTATATGAAAAATAAAATAATATGAGGTATGGATGAAGAATTTAAGTTGGGATATATGGAATAATGTAATTGAGTTAATGTATTTATAGTCCAATTTATGGCTAGGAGTAGACATTCAAAGTCCAATTGTGATTTTTTATTATTATTATTTATATAAGATTAAAAAAATAGGTGCATTATGTCTCACTTCATATTTTTTTTATAACTTCAATATATATAAACCAATCGTGCGTCAACGTTGTGGAGGACAACTTTCTGCTTTTAATTAGAGTCTCGCGTTCCCGTTTTGATTATAGAAAAAATCTTATTGAAAATAAGGATCGCTATTTTTAAATGTATGACTGTAATATGTAAATTTCAATTAATCAATCGAATTTCAATGTCAAACATCAAATTAAGAAATATTTTTATAAACTTTTTTTCGATATATAGGGTTTGACGTTCTTTTAGTTTATTTTATTTGTCTTTTTTGGATTTAACAACATCATATTTCTTTTATTAAGGGGTTGTTCCCTATGTTTTTTTATCTTTTCTGTTTTGGTACATTCAAGTGATCGGCTACTTGAAGAAAAAACTCTAATGTATGTAATAGTAAATAAATATTTATTTGTTGTACAGGTAATACATGTGAAATTTTTAAAATTACATGTATAAGTTTTACATTTTAATGAGATTTATTTATAAATAATATCATTTGTTTATGTGCATATAATAATATAAGAAATATGCCTATTACATATTCTTTTGGTCAAACTTATTATATCAAATTTATTTATTATAATGTTACTTTTTCATTATGATTAGTAGACTATAACAGTTGAGCAGAATTTATCATGTAATACATTCAAAGGGCACATATTATAAACATTTCTTGTAAACCAAATTTATAAATATTTATATAGATAATGAATATAATGTATATTTAGCCTAGTTTGGCTTGGTGGGAAAAAACAATAAGATAGGTCGATGTTAGCAAAACAATTCAACATCTTTTATGTCTTATATTGAGTTAAATTAAATTAATATTTTGAAATTAAAAATTATAGAAAAAATATTTATTATATTATATTTTTTCATATTAAGATGTAGCTTAAAGTTTTGATCTTATAGCAGCAATCATTGACATAGTCAATTTCTCAACTCAATAATGATTGTGCAATTATCAAACATATCATACAAGCATCATAAATATATTCAAACACTCAACACAATAAATAAATAAATAAATAAATAAATATATATATATATATATATATATATATATCTTAATTCTTATAGCATCATCATAAATTATATTCAAATTAATTGGTCAACTCAAAGATCTATCATTATGCCATTAACAAGCATATATAAAAAATATTCAAACATTCAACTCAAGCAATAATTATATTAAGTACGTACCTACATAAAGTAAATTATATAAAGATAGTTGAAATTCCTATATGACTGCAATCTTAACTAAATATCTAGAATTTAAATCTCTCAAAATAGAAAATCATATTAAAAATATTGCGCTCCTAAAATGGATGTTATTATACACGAATCTAAATTTAATTATATATATATATATATATATATATATATATATATATATATATATTGACTGAAAAATAATTAAAAGATCTATATTAAGTCAAATTAAAGATGCTATATATAGTGCCAAATTATCATCAAATAAATCTAATCAAAGTTTTAATAAAAGTCCATTCAAAATTCAACAAGTCATATTTGATCATACCACTTGTACCCCTTGAATTTGTGTTCCTAATATATAGATGGACCAGGTCGACATATAGGCTGATTGAAAATAATTTTAATTTTTTAAAAAACAAAAAAATAGGATCCATTATTTTATATTTTTTAAAGCACAGTCGACTGATTGATAATATATATAAATATTGTATTTACTAACCACTTTATATCACATTTAAATTATATGATATGTGAGTTTCTAAGGTTAACTGTCTATATTTATTTATAAAAGCACATTTTAATCATCAATAGTTCTTTTTTTAAACATAAATAATGGTGATATTTCACGTAGAAAAGAAATTAACTGATAACTGAGATATGATTTGATAAATAGTTAGGTTCATACGAAAAATTTGCTCGTGTACTTGATAGTTCATGAAACTCAAACAATTAGGATATTTGAGGTGTTTCTTGATCATTAACTCTAAAATAAAATAGAACTTAATATATCATTCAATTTGAACATATCAACTCCGCTCTGAATGGATAGACTTACTCGAAACATGTACATCTGTTTGTTGTAGGGCAACTTAATCAAGCATTATTTTTCAAAAATGATCTTTAATGGTAATAACTTAATTATTTGTAAATGTTTCTAAAGTCTATATACATTAAATTCAATGACAATTAATTAATATCGTTAAACATTTTCTTTAAATATATATATTTATTACAGATAAAAACTGATTTTATCATAGTCAAGACGCGCACTCATTGAACTCAGCACTATTGCTATCAAAATAACTGAATAAATAACAGATGAAAACTTGAAATAAAGTCCTCTAGCCCTTTAAATCTTTACTTATTACATCCCAAAACAATAACATATGATTCTTCACAAATACATCCCTTTTTGTAAAATTAACACACATTCATTAATATTTTAAAAGAGCCCGAATGATAAAACGTTGTAACAAATAACTTTCTTTATTTCATTTTTTTTCATGAATGAGTACTCGTACATATCCGTCTATTTGACCTGATAGTATAAAAGTCTCTTTATATTGTCCGCGTATACGTAAGTTAAATTCTAATTTTACATAACCAATGATGCATAAAGAAGTTGGTTCCAAGTGTCTGGTAGACCAGGAAGACACCAATGACTACAATCATTACCAGGGTGTTGTCCACTATATGCTGATGGATGAGCATCTTTTCTTAATTGTGACAATAATGTAATATCAAGAAGATAAACTTGTGTCTTAATACTACTTAATACTTTGTTAACAACAATAGTAGATGATGGTAATCCTCCTGGATATGTTGATCCTGATAGTGGCAATTGCTCTGAATTGCAATTCTTTGTTGATGAACCCCATTCTTTGCCCCTAATTAATAAAAAAAATGTAACATTATAATTAGTCGATGTGACTCATAAGTTTTGAAAGTATCAAATTTACGGTGTGTTTAGGATGACGAAAGTTATATTTTATGTTTTCTGATATTTAATTGATAAGTGAAAAATATCATATATAAGAGGATATGTATTAGAGATCAATAATAATATTAGTGAATTGGAGATTGGTTTAATGAATCTTTTTGAGTAGTATTAGTATTAGGGATTAATACTGATGTCTAACGGTGTGTTAGGTATGATGGAAAATATATTTCACGAAAAATGTCTTTTTGTGAAAAACCAGTAATTTTTTATATTTATTTTCTAGTGTAACTAAATACAAAATGTAGGGAAGTGGGGGGACAAAAAGGAAGGAGATAAATGTAAATATAAAATATTATTTATGAAACTTGTTTTCTTATTTCCACTATTAATGTTATTTTTCTTTTACTTTTAAAGAGTCAAACATAAAAAATTAAAAAATATTTTTAAAATATTCCTTCGTACCAAACTTAACCAAGTGTTGGTCTATACAAATAATATAAATAAAGAAAATGACTTCTATCATCCATCGTTCACTCACAAAGTAATAGATCATTCATTTGATTTAAAATGTTTTTCATTGAAAATAATTTTTGTCTTATTAAACATTAAAAAATATTTTTTCTAGATTTTTTCTTCTCATACCGAACACACCATTAATGCATATAAAATATTCTTTCTAGATTTTTTCTTTTCAACCAAATATATATCTATATAAAGCCATGTGATATTAGTTTAAGATTTGAAGAAATTGATCAAATATAATCAAAAAATAAATAAACAAACTTACATATAATGAGTGGGAGAAATGCCTTGGAAGAAGACTTTTGTTTTAGAAGAATCAACATTTTGATCAACCCATCTAGCCCAAGTTGTTAGGCCTTTGTAAAATGCTATCAAACGGTCCATATCTTTTGATACTTTTGTGCCTTCTTGCATATAGTCCCATCTACAACCAAAAAAATTTGTAAAAGATATGAATTTCTACATCTGAAATGATCGTTAAGGTTATTCATTCGATTTTCTCAATGGCTTTATTATCGATAGATCAAGATATGTTGCCAGCCTATGTGTTAGTGGTGGATATGTCAAAGATGTTACGATATGGTTATAATTATAGAAGATAAAACTAAATAAACAGAAAGTATGTTATGTGTAAATATTTATGTTTTTAGATGAAACGATTATACACATCAATATAATATCAAGAGTAGGTAAAGGTCCTAGATAGAGATGAAACCAGGATTTGAAATTTATGAATTCTGAACTTGCCACTGAACTCATAGATTTAAACAAAAACTACAAAATTTATTCGAACCCCTCTTTAATATTGTAGCTATGTTCATGTCTGAATTCGAGTCTTTTTTCACCTATTATCAATTACTTCTTAATGTATTTGATTCATAAAAAAGAATCAGATTTGTACGTACTAGACACATGATAAAAGAATTAGACTCGCACATTGATGACTCATTTCTTTGTGTATATCTTTTGAATTATTTGAAGTGATATGAAAAGTGAAAGGTAAATATAATATATATTAAGTAATTACCCTTGAGATTTTCCCTTGTGAGTCCACCAATGCCAAGAATTGAAAATCAACATATCCATTCCTTTCCAAGCATCACCTTGTTGTATAGAATCCAATTTCAATACTCTTCCAATTTTTTCTCTAACTATATCTACCAAATATGGGGTTCTATAAAGGAATAAAGTTACTCCATAATCCTGTGAAAATCACTAAGAGAATTAGCAAAAGAAAAATATGGGAGCAAATAGTAGTAACGAAATCAGAGTTTTCAGTAAAAAAAATATATATGTAAAGAACCTAAAAGATTCAATAGAATATATACAACATAATTTTCGACAAAGAAGTTATAGACGAATTTCTCAACATTCTCCTAACTCCGTCCAGGTGCAAGAGAGTAAACATTAATCATTGTTCACGGACTAATTAAACTAAGATTTGAAATTTATAAATTCTGAAAAGCCATCGAATTCATAGTGTGTCTTTATTACTAGTTCGCAATCAAATGTTTATATGTATAAAAAATTTCAAATACAAATATAAAACCTAACCTATCAAAATATTTAATGAAGTTTATGAATGGCTAATGATTTCTTATGATGATTGATTACAATTTGATTAGACAAATTGATCCTCCAAAGATCTAGTGAATATTATTAATAAAATCCCTTTATTATATAACTAAAATAACATCTATAATAAGATAAAAAACAAATTCTAGACCACACATTTAACAGAATACCCTTTTAAGTTTCAATATATAAGTACAAGTTGACAACAATAAATATCAGAAACTAATTTTACACAATCAAGTCAGTTACTTTTAATGTTAGAAAGTAATTAAATGTGCCATGAAATAAAAATTGGACCTACCACTAGTAGTTTGTTACTATAAAAATTCACATCACCTAACACTCACTCAAAAGAAAATAATTTCTATTATAAAAAAATTTAACTCATTCCATCATAATTCATAATGGTTCGAAGGCTAAAAAACCTATGAATATTTTTTCATTTCATTTTATATGTCGAAGATTTATATATGATACGATGATCGAACTATTTCATTTTTTATCTGAATTTAAATGTATAAATTTTTTGAAGTCTTTAAATATAATATTTATATATTAAAAACTATATAAAGTGACCATTAATGATTATGGTGGAATGTATAAGATTTTTCATTAAAAAAAATAGGTTAAAAGCATTAGATTTATGTGAGACAAATTTAAATTATTCGAAACTTCAAAATAAGATGGCAAAGATTAAGCGAATATTTTTTTAAAAAAAGTAATATAAATTGTCATAATGAGACTATATAACAATGGTGTTAAGGAGAAATATTATTGCTCAAATATAACCAAAAATAACAAAATAATATATTTCTTAGCAAATTGAAAACATCAATTTTAAAATAAAGTTAAAATTGTTGTTCACGCCTCTGACAAATCACGGGTTTTTACTCAATAAAAAACAAACATAAAAACAATAAAAATTCTTGTCTCCCATGAACATTCTGAAAAACCTAAAAATGACAACTTCTAGAAAAATAAAAAAGCAAAAGAAAAATCACACATACAACAAAAGAATATTTTTTTTTCTATATTCAATACTTTTTATTAAAAAGCTCGATTAATGTTAATTTGCATGAATAAATTTGTAATAAATGCTTAAGCCTTAAAATAAGGTAACAAAGAAGTATTTAACATTCCATAATAAATAGAGTTGAAGGATCAAAATATACCATGTTTTAACTATTAAAATTTTTATTTTCCTATTAAATAAATAAGATATATTTTAATAAATAATTAATAATAATTCAAGTAGAAAACTCGCGAACCTGAAAAGTCACCGCAGAAATTGATTCTTTTCTGGTAAAAGAAGTGGTGGCATTTGGCATTGATGAATGTAACATACAAGCTAAAGATTCCCACATATTTAAACTCAATGAATCGCCAACAAACATTATTTTTTTTCCATTCCATCTTTTCAAAAAATCAATTCCATCAAATCTGCAAAAAAAAAAAAAAAAAAGCTATAGAATAAATAAATAAATAAAAGTGAAGAAAACAAAACTTATAGGGACACAAATATCAATCAAAATCTTGAAAAGGGCAAAAAAACAAGGTAATGGACCCCTAGTCTCATATGTCCATAAATATAATAAAAAAAAAAAAAAGGACACGAAGAGCATAAATATTTTTTTTTAACTTCTAATTTTAACGGATTAAATATCTTTTAAAAAGACATATATAACAACTTGAAAAATAAAATAACTTACTATATAACATGTTAAAATATTGCGATACTAAATATTCATCCCTTCTAAATGTAAATGTTACACTTGGTATTTTAAGTATTGTAAAGCTAAACTCATTTTGAACTCCTTTTTACCACAACATAAGAATCAAACTTTTACGTCAAAAGAGATTCAACAAGTTATATATCAAACTTTAATTTTAATTTTACATAGCTCCGCCTTAACATACACTAATAGAAGTGGAGTCAAAATTTTCGATAAGGGATTCAAAATTTAAAGAAATAGACATACAAAATAGCCGAAGGTTTCGACATCTACTATACATACCTTAAAGTTTATTTAAATCATATAAAAATAATATAATTTTTCGACGAAGAGATGAACCCCGTAAACATACTGTGCCTCCGCTACTGCAAACATATACTCTAATATCATACTAATATTATAGTCGTACAATGTGAACGTGAGGTCTGAAGGAGATAGAGAGTACAACAAGCTTTTATCTCTAATTCAAGGAGGTAGAGAACTTGTTCCAAGACTCCGAATGCCTATCAAAGAATTTACATTGATAATACAATAACAACAATAATAATAACAACATATCAGTATTATAGTCTTGTAAGGTAAAGTCCGTGGAAGATAGATTCTATAGAACTTTAACCCTTATCTCACGATAGAGGTATAAAGGTTGTTTCAAGACCTGCAACTCAAATAACATATATCAAAGAATTTACGCTGACGATATAAAATATATATTTTTTTTGTACCTTGGTAAGTTGCAAGAATTAGGTTTCCAAGCATATTTGAGATACTCTTTATCAGGTCTTCCATATTTTTGACAATCAAATTCTGGATCAATAAATGGACAATTTGAAGATTGGTAAAGAGGAAATGAAGGGTCAATAACCCATTGGCCTTGAAATAAATTGCAATTACTCAATGATTCTATATTATTATTGTGTACTATAAGCTCTGATTTGACAATTTCTAATGAAATAAAAATAATAAATAAGACAAGTGCTTTAAGAAATAAATTTGACATAATTTGCAAAGAAAATGTTTGATTTTGGATTTTTTTTTTTTTTGTAAAGAAGAATGGAGAGAAAGAAGAGAATAGTACTATGGAAAAGAAAGTTGGTGCTTCAAAATTGATTCACTATACGTGTATATATATTAAAAAAAGATTTTGTCTCAGTTAATTTGACAATATTTAATTAGACACACCAAAAAACTTTTAAATTTATGGTATTAAATAATAAATGCTACTAATTAATTATGTTGTTAAAGGTAAATTAGAAAGTTATAAATTTTAATTAAGGAAACTTTATATTATTTTTTAGACAAGTTTAAAAGAAAAGTATGTCACCAAATTAAAATAGTTTGGGAGTAAGTAATTTCTTTTCCCCATTTGTCTATTTGTCATTTTACTTCTTTAATTTTTATAGCAAATTGATGTTAAAAGCAACTTACTATTTTTATTTGAGTTTTATATTCATTTTAACACATACAAAATCTAAAAAAGTCAACTTTCTTTTATTCATTTCGTAAATAGTTAAGAAATTTTAATTCCTCAAAATTTTAAATATGATTTTCATCATACTTATGTTGGTACTTGAAAAATAGTTAAGACGTATATAAACAGATTTCTATCCTATTGTCATTTTAAAGAATAAAATAAAAAAATTAAATTGGATAAATTAATTAGACCATTCGATATCCAAAGTACTTTTACCGCTCAAATGACCTATACCTAATTCATTTTCTTGCTCACAATCCCTAATTACCCATTTTATAGGAGGATATTATTAAGCGCCTAAGAGAAAAATACAATAATTAATAATAGCTTGCATACACCTTCACTATTCGTCTCGAAGGATAATTAGTTCAAGTGTTAAGTGCTAAAGAATCATGTTTATTTCAAACATTGAGTAGTATTATATATTGGGAATCATTTTGGCTCTTAATTATCTTTATAAAAAATTCTTTATTGATAGTATATATTACGCTCGAAATTTTTAACTCTGATTGGTTCAAGAACGAAACTATCATCCATATTATTTGCTACCAAAAAAAGACAAGAAAAAAATAAAATATGAACCTATACTATATGTAGTAAATAAGCTACTCACGTTAGGATCGAAGTAGTACATTCTATTTCTTTCTATTTTATATGATATTTTTTTGTTAATCAATTTGTTAAAGAAAAAATTACCTCTTTTGATATTTGAATATATTTTACTTTAACACTCTTTCTATTTTTAGTGACATATTTTTATAGTCGTATATTATCTTTAAAATATAAAATTCAAAAAAAAACAAATTTAATATGTAGCTCCAGAAAAAGTATCATGAACCAAGTTTATTGAACGTTTGACATAGACAGCCTCATCAATTAATCTCTCAAATTAGCTATTGAATTCAAAAGAATACGATAATATAAATTTGTATTATATCTTATAAAATAATTTACTTTTTCATTATACTCCAATATAAATTCACCTAAAATTTTTCTTTAAAGTTCTATAAACCTTGCCATAGAGAAATTTATAGTTACTGTGGCTAGAGTCAAAGTACCATTAGCATCATTTACCCATGTTCCATGTTCATTGTTTCCACCATACATTAAAAAATAATGTATAGTGGGTTGCTTTAATTAATTTTTTATAATTCAATGACACTTCAATTATTTGTATTCTTATTCTTTTCTTATTGAACATAAAAGGGGGGTTTCTCATTTTATTTGGATTTATACTCTCTAAATATATAAAAAAAATAATTGGAAAAGCAATAACTAAATTAAACATTTGTAAGTTCAAAAAACTTAATAATTTTTTTTATTTAAAATCAGAGCTTAGCTATAAAATTTAACTTGAATTAAAAAATTTAAAAAGTGTGTCATATCTATTTTCTGTCTTCGCAAATTTCGGATGAAATACTTGTTTTCTCCTTTATAAAGTATAATCATAGCGTCACAAGTTCTTGTTATTAAAAAAGTATTTGAAATTATAGATAAACACCTATCAAATTTCAACACATTATTCTTTGCTAATGATCGCAAGAGGGCCAAGACATAATTATTGTGTACTTTGAATTCGTTTGATCCTAGAAATTATTCATTTATTTTGGAATATTTTTTATTTTATTTAAAATCAGAATTTAGCAATAAATTTTCAAATTCAATTTGAGGTTGAATTTAAATTTTTAAAAATGTGTCAAATGTGTACAATCAAACATAATTCTAATATCATAAATTATAAATCTGGTGAAAAATATATAAAATTTATTAATAAACGCATACTAAATTTCAACACGATAATTATTAAGTACAAAGGAATTATCACTTTACAATCTTTTCTAATCAAGTTCCCGGTGATTACGGTACCTATTACAATCTAGATATTTTCTTTACGAAAAAAAAATTATTTTTAATATTTTTGATTAAAAAAAGTTTAATTTTATCTTTATATTATTTGAAAAAAATTCTTCAATTATAATATCCCTCATCATTATAATATCCCTCATCAAACTTTTGGGATATTATAATGGGACGGATCTGTTATTAATTTGAGGTTATTATAACATATACAGGCGGTAAACTTAGTCTGTAGAAATATAACTCATTCAGTTATTTGAGTTTGATCGGTCCATACATCAACAAGTTTAGGTCGATATATACCTCAAATTAACGGCCGTAAGATATTTTATCAAAATAATTTTTAAAAGAATACTCTTTTTACTTGATATGTAATATATAGTTATAATATTTTTAAAAAATTATTAAGTACGTAAATAAATTATATTTATAACAAATAACAAAGAAATTAAAATATACTAAAAACTGAAAAAGATTACGTCATAACTGATTATGACCTAATTATAGTCCATTTCAATCAAAATAACTTATGGATAAACCATAACTTGCTTATTTATTATCTCGGTTCGTTTTAATCTGCGTGTATTCCACTCAAACACTTATACGACATCACTAATAAAAATTTATGAACTTTAAATCTTAAATTCACGTTTCCTCGGAGGCAATGCCAAGAAAGACACTTGTGTTTTCCTTTTCAAAGTGATAGTGTGATTTGTGCTAATGCGTGTAGTGTTTGTGTTGTAACTTTTGTCACACTGTTTTGTCTCCCTTAGACAACTTGTAAAGGAGGGACCAAATAAATAAGAATATTAATTATAATATTTATTATTTAAAGAGGAATCCTTTCACTAGTATCAATATACGCTTATATGTAAAATATGTTTGTCAATCATTAAAGATTATAGTGATTTGGCGGAATTATAAAAGAATATCAAAATATAAAGAAGTAAAACCTATAGAAGTCAAAGGGAATTGATATATATTGTATATATACATAAAAGAAATATGTATTTAATTATACAGTGTAGTTTTTTGATAAATGGCACCCCTGAAGTATATGTGGCTGCATTGTTGATAGTCGATAAATTCGATATTTATTAATTTTGTTTGAATTCAGTATACTTTTGATGTGAAAGATAATTTTATGTGAGTCTTTTGAAAGATAATCTCCTAGCTTTTAGCTTTTACCCTCCTTTTTCTTATGATTCTTCACACATCTTTATCCTATTTAGTATTTTGATTCAAAATCCATCGAGATAAATAAATATTGAATCTGAATTCATAACTTTAATTCTTTAAGACTACAAATATTAAATTTGAATTTAGTACTTAAGCTTTTTTAAGACTGTGAATATTAAATTTGAATTCGCAACTTAAACGCTTTAAGTTTATGATGAGTTGAATACTAAACAAATCTTAGAGATTGAAATTTGAACTCAATAGAGTTTAAATTTTAAATTATGCTTTTGTGGTAAGTAGTATTTGATCTTTAATCATGGATCTTAAATTCAAATTTGATTCAATAAGGCACATTTTATCCCAAACAAAAAATACCACTAACTGTGTACCTTTACATGATTGATATTTAGAGAGAACAAATATAATATTAGAAAAAAAAGATTGTTGGTTTGAAATAGTTAAGGCATGGTCTTGTATATCAATGATTGTTGGAAAAATAAAATGGGCTTTAGGTGTAAGTGGATTACATCTAGATAGTGGGCTTTATGTGGAGATGAAGGCCCACTTGTTTGGTTGTATTGGGAACTTTTTCCCTTTAAAAAATACAGCAAAAATTAGGCCGTCGATAGGATTTCTTAGCTGTAGTTTCACTAATTATGATCGAGGAAACGATTAAAATAATTTCTTTTTTTTTTTGGGTTAAAATTCAAAGTGATCGTCGAGTTTTCACATGAAGAACTAATAGTCCCTCATATTTGCAATATTGGTGTATTTTTTGTCCTCCTCCAAAATTTTACCTTTTTTTTAGCATTGATTTTATTCATAACCTATGTATGGGATGTTCAATCGTCATTTTATATATTTAGTAGAAATAACAATTCCATATGAAAGAATGTGAGAAGAAAAACAATTTATTTTGTTTAGTAGAAATTGTATTGCAGGCAAAGTGGAGAGGTTTATCACGATAATTTCACGTGCAATTATATAATTTTTTCTTTTCCTGCAAAGTCATATGTTAAGATGTTTTTAGCTGCAGTAATATTTCTAGTGAATAGAATAATGTGTTTTTTTAATCACCTTATCTTAGATATAATTATATATATATATATATATATATATATATATATATATATATATATATATATATATATATATATATAAAGACGATTGGACATTCCTTATATAAAATTTTGGACAAAATTAATGTTAAAAAATAGGCAAAATCTTAGGGGAGGACCAAAAGTGCACCGATATTGAAAACATGAGGGACTTAATACTCCATGTGAAAACTCAATGATCACTTTGAACCTTAACCCAAAAGCGAGGGACTATTTCGAGTCTTTCCTCAATTATCATTCATAGCTCTACTTTTATTTGCTAACACATTTGTATTCATTGTATTTTTCATAAATTTCGAAAAAATACAACTACAAACTGATTTTTATCAAAATGAATACATATTAGTAGGAGAAAGGCGAGGGAGATCAAGAGAGGGAAAGAGAGACGAGTAAAAGCAAAAGAGAGAGGAGAGGGGATGAATACATGTTGTATTCATTATATTTCAAATATAAATACAGTGGAATATAAATTTAGTTTTTCAAATATGAATTGTTATAAAATTTAAATTTCTCACTTACACTTGATTGGATATAATGGATACATATTACACTTGACAGAAAGGACGAATGCACCTTAAATTCATATAATTACATATACAGTTGATATAAAATACAAATATAATATTTTCTAAGAATAATTGATACAAAATATAAAACTCTCACCTATATTTAATTAAATACAATTGATACATACTATATTTTTAACCTATACTTCACAAGTCACAGATATTAGAATTTTTAGTGATTGAAACAAAAGGTTGTTAAATATAGTAAGGAATGTCACAATTTCCAAGACACGTTCCTTTCAGCTTTTAGAAATTGGATAATTTCTTACACTTTTTCACATTTTGCGCAATTTTCGCAAAGAAATAATTCAGTTAATTGACATAACTTATTCAATCCGAAGAGAAATTTTAGTAGTTTAATTGGTTAATTATATGAAGTTTTATCTTATTACAATTTGAGTCACCTAATTTGGTCAAACTTTTTAAAGTTAAATGTATTTTTATTATAAAGGGATAATGTCCCCTCAACCTATGCTTGAAATCTCATAGACTTTTTTTCAAACTAGTGCCACGTAGGTTAAAAAGGGGTAGAAAATTACTTATAAAATAAGTTCAGGGGGGTAATAGGACCTTAGCATAGTATAAGTGTGTCTCTAGAATTTCGGGCATAGATTGAGGAGATACTTATGCATTATCCCTATTATAAAATATAAAATAATATGTATTTTGGAGTATTAAGGTATCTTATTAGGAGTGATAATGAGTTAACACAATAATTAAGTTAAAGATTCAACCAAATTCAAATTTGCTTGGATCAAAACGGTTAGGTAACATACTAATAACGGGTAATGACCCAAAACAATCTAATTTTTACGTAGCTTAATTGTTTTATTTATTCATTTAAACTATTTTAGTATCTAGAAAATTATTGTTTTTCTTTATTATGGCTATATATAACATAAAAATTGAAAAAAAGTATGTTAAAAGTATTTTAACAAGATTTCTCATGACCAATTCAAACTATATCGATCCAATTTTAATGAATTGAAATGAATTGAGCTAATGAATAACGGATCAATAAACTGCCAGCTTAAATAGGTTGGATGGATTAAGCGGGTTAGATTTGAATTTGCCAGAAAAAATAGTTGGTGTTTATATATTTTATATATAATTTTATTAAAACGTTATCAAATATTATTTGTTAGTCCTGTGTTTTAACAAGGCACTTAATTGAATGTTGAGTTGTGATCCAACTAAACATATATATAGTTGTATATATCTTTTTAGTTACGACAAATAAATTGAAATTTTGTATTACTTTTATGAAGTAAAAAAAAAAGAAAAAAGAGAATCTGACTATAAAACAAGTTACACATTCATGTTGATTAAAAGGCACAAAGAGACTGACTTGTTTACACTTCTTTGTGGACTTTGATCAAATAGCACAAACACATTTTACATTTTACGCGATAAAGAGAAAAAATTAATTTAATGTCAGTCCACTCTCTATTTTTTTAAATGACGATATTTGATCAGTTCAAAATTTTAATATGTAATTTTAACTTGATTTGTTTCAGTTATCATAAGATATTCATATTTCCTGAAGAAAGTATATGTTTCTCGATAGATATTTTAATTTGTAAAACTCTGTATGGATCCTCAATCATCAATCTTGCATGATTATAGTAGTTGAGCTCGAGAGGTTATGAATCGATTGGCCTTGTCAATCTGAATAACACTCTGACTTTATCTCAATAGCACCTTTATTTAAATCTTAGAATGAGACTTCATATTTGAAATGCACGATCTGACTCAAAGTTCGTTTAAAACTTGATAGATAAACTTGTGTTTGTTGAAGAAGCTATGAAGTTGATTACTAACTGTACTAATGTGAAAGGCTTGTTGAAATTAATCCGCTATAAAATTAATAGTATATAATATACACCATATAATCATATGATCATGAAAAAGTTATTTTAATTTATATGAAGATATGTGACTGGACATTATTGAATTTTTTTTTTAACATTTGAAACTTGTTAGGTCTTGTCTCTATCATCATAGAAAAATTAAAATTAATGATTTTTATAAGAAGGTATAGAAGTGGACCATAGTAGCTCTCAATCTAAAGGAAATTAATTTCCTATTTCATCCTGCAAAGGTTGTTAATTTCCTATAGATCTATGTGAACATCCAATCCATTTTCTTTGGAATTCCTTTTCAAGTAATAATAATATTAAAAAAAATTATATTGATAGTTGAAAAGGAAAAAAAAACTTTATAATATAGTGTTAAATATATTTAATCGTTTGTGGTTTTGTAGGAAAAAATAAAGCAGACAAAATTTTAATATGTTAAGAGTATTCTTTGACCATTTTTTTATCTAAACCCTTCACCACAATGTGAGGATCTCTTTTGCAAAAACTGAGGGGTCGTTTGAACAAAAATGAATAATGCAGGAATTAGTAATGCATGAATTATTTTTATCAAGTGTTTGGTTTATTGTTTCTTATTTAATTTTGTGTGTGGTTTAAAAGTTTTTTAAAAAGAATTTTCCAATTATACCCTAGAGTTATTATGAGATTTTGTATTTTATGTAATTGAGTCAAAGTAGATAATTAACGGAGAATATTATTTTTTTAATAACATTTTTAACTAGTTAGGAGAATAAAAATGTCCACTATTTTCTCACTTAAATTATTTGAGAGTAAATAATTGTCATCTTAATAAATTAGAGTTAATAACTCAAATGGTCACACATGACACAACTATAATGATTATAGAGAAAATTTATTGAACTTTGTTTTGTATCAATAAATTTTAAAAAACTCTTTATCATAAAATAAAACAAAAAATAAAAATAAATATAGAAAAATAAATTAAACTATTATTATACTCGAGATGTGTGTGTGTATATATATATAAACACACACACTCTTGTTTTATATTACTTGTATAATGTTTAATGAACTTTCATTAAGAGACAATATTTTACTTATGAATTGTTCTTAAATTCATACCTCAACATTAACATATTAGTCGAATTATTATATTTTATATTAATAATAAATAGATTGAGTAATTCATATTTTAGAAACAAAAAATTACATCTAAATAATAAAATTTGTAAGCTAATTTATTTAAATAACTTTATTAGTATAAATATAAAATCAAAAAAATAAATAAAATATTAAAAGGATTTGAGGGGTATTTTTGTCTTTACCTAGAATAGTCACGTGGTATTAGAGCTAATACCTCCAAATGAAATGTATTAGTAATACATCACATAATATCATGTAGAATGTATTAACTATCTATGGATTAGTTATACATAGGCTCACATTCCTACCAAACACAGAATTAAATTATACCACATCTAATACATGAATTATTTCTTTTAATACAGCCTACCAAACGCCCCGTAAAAGTCTTATGAAAAAATATTAGATTACATTCTAAAATTTTGTAAATGTAAGACGATACTTTAATGTTTTATCAATCCCGACTCAAAGGCTAAGTTTGCAATAATTGTCATAATAGGGACCAAAATCTAAATAATAACCAAAAAAAAGAGGACATTTGCGTAAAGAACCATATTTGTAACATCCCTATAAATAGCCCCATATAGACCAAAGGACATCATTAATTATATCTTATTACGATAACAAAATTAAAAAAAAAACCAATTATTTTGCCTAGGTATTTTCTTGTAATTATGGCTTTGGTTCTTGAATGGAAAACACAATTCACCCTTCTCTTTATGATTGTTGGGATGTATGCATCTCAAGTCACTTGTAGTCAAGATTCAACCTCCATGGTGGAAAAACACGAGTCGTGGATGGCGCGACATGGAAGAACTTACAAAAATGATATAGAAAAGGCAAAAAGATTGAATATCTTCACGAAGAACGTGAAATTTATTGAGTCATTCAACAATAATGATAGTAAATCATATAAATTAGGTATCAATAAATTTACTGATCTTACTTCTGAGGAATTCATGAGGTATTATACTACTAATCATGGACTTAATAGTAAGTTTTCTTCTATAAAATCACAAAAATTATCTCCAACAACAATTTCATCATTCAAGTATGAAAATATAAGTGATGTTCCATCTGAAATGGATTGGAGAAAGAGTGGTGTTGTCACTAGCATCAAAGATCAAGGTCAATGTGGTAAGTCACAATTTCCCTATTCAAGAAAACTTTTGACTCTACTTATACACTCTTTACTTTTTTGATTTCATATTCTCTTCTTGCTAAATATCCGATCTGTCTCAATTATATGCCATATTTTTTAGTCAGTTTCAAGAAAATGACGTCTCTATATTTGAACTTACCTAGCTTGTACTTCTTATTTTATTCTTAATAAATGGTTTATCGCTGTAGAAATATCAATATTTTGCATTTGAAATCACAAATTTTAATAGAATTCTTTTTTTTTGTTGTTAAACTTCATCTTCAGTAAAAGTACATTATATAAATTAAGACAGAAGAAATTAAGTTAAATCGGTAACGATTTACAATATTGGTGTGGTTTAATTAGCCTATTATATATAGTAGGTTAATTAATTCCATTTTCACTAGGGTATAATCCATCATCCTATAGCCACTATATATGTATATTTATTATTTTACATCGTTATCGTTAGCCTATAAAAGATTTAAACTCAAAACACAAAAATCTCACCTTTAAGTTCTCTTATTACCATTATCCCCAATTAGTTTTACAAATTTTCCAAATTTCTCATTTTTAAGTATCAGATTAATGTATATCAATGAATCAAATTAATGTATCCCGCGCATTGCACATCAGATTAGAGTATCGTGTATAAAATGTAATGTATCTTACTTAACGATTAATGTATTTCACGCATCAGATTAATATATCAGCGCTTATATTATTGTGTATCAGTTTGAGGGATTTCTGTAATTATAAACTTATAAGATACAAATGATAATTTTACCCTTAAAAATATGTGATTTCTGTCCTTTATAGGATGTTGTTGGGCATTTTCCGCGGTCGCGGCCTTAGAAGGAGCAAACAAACTCTCAACGGGGAAATTAATTTCACTCTCCGAGCAACAACTGTTAGATTGTTCAACCGAAAACAACGGTTGTAACGGCGGATTAATAACCATGGCTTACGATTACATCGTAAAAAATAATGGTATCGCAGAAGAATCGAGCTACCCTTACGAAGAAAATCAAGATTCATGCAAGATTCAAGACTCAATAGTAAAAATGAGTAGCTACGAGACGTTACCTCCATCAAATGAACCAATGTTGCTAACTGCGGTGGCGAGACAACCTATATCGGTGGGTATCGCGGTGAATGAAGAGTTTAAGTTATATAAAAGTGGAGTTTATGATGGAAATTGTGGTGATGAAGTTAATCATGCCGTTACAATAATTGGTTACGGTACGAGTAATGAAAATGGTACAAAATATTGGTTAATTAAGAATTCATGGGGGTCTAGTTGGGGTGAAAATGGTTACATGAAAATTGCTAGAGATATTGGAAATAATGATGGTCTTTGTAGGATAGCTACTATGGCTTCATATCCTATTGTTTAGAAAATTTGGTAAAAATTAATAGCACATGAAATTTAGTGTGCTTGTTTGGTTAATGGTGTTGTACTAAGTCAAATTAAAAGTCCTTGTATTACATAATTATAGTTATCATATGGTCGCTTAATTAATAATTTTGTTTTGCAAAATAAAAAGCTACATAATTAATGATATAATTATCTATAAATTCACTCAACGTATTGTGTGATAGAAAAATTAGTCATAAAACAAAATTAAAAGCTACATAATTAATGATATAATTATCTATAAAGTCACTCAACGTATTGTGTGATAGAAAAATTAGTCAAACTCTGGTCATTTCACCTACAACGTCATTCAACCTATGTTGTTTTGAAGAGAAAAGAAGTTGTATGGTTCATATGAGCATGAATCTTTACACACACTACTACATAAACAAAGAAATTTAAGTTTTATGTATTGTCCATGTGAACAATTTTTACACACTAAATGAAATTATTATTACTTGTTGTAGCAGATAACATACTTTATTTTTAAGATCTTCGATATCATATTTTAAGGATAATTGCGTGTAGATATCATTTAAACAACTTGATGATGACCAATGTAAAAAAAAAAAAAAAAACTATTTATGATGACGGTATATAAAACTTCAACTTTAATAAATAGATCTAGAATATAAATGTGACTTTTCTTGAAACCAAAATGAACACAAGTCTTCTAAATCTTGAACCTCTTTCATGTCTGAAACATAGTTTGAACTTATGAGACACGATTTCACTATATATTTTTCAATTCTGACTAGAAAATTTTTATTATATTACAGTGTTATTGGTTTTAAAGATACACTACATATGTGAAGTATTATTATACATGCGAAATGAACTCAAGTCTTTTAAAGTTGGGAGAAGGGTCAAATATGCCCCTAAACTATTTGAAAAGGTTTAGATATACCCTGCGTTTAAAGATTGGTCCATTTATACCCTCGCCGTCCAACTTTTGGTCTACATATGCCCTTTTGAGCGTTAGTTGGCCAACTCGGAATATCCAATTCATTTTATTTTTATTTAAATGCCAAATGGATTTTCCACGTCATTTTTATTATTATCACTTGACATTTATATTCAAGGGAAAAGGGTCAAATATGCCCCTAAACTATTCAAAAGGTCTAGATATACCCCCGTTTAAAGTTTGGTTAATTTATACCCTCGCGTCCAAACTTTTGGTCTACATATGCCCTTATGGATGTTAGTTGGTCAATTCGAGATATCCAACTCATTTTACTTTTCTTTAAATGTCAAATGGATTTTCCACATCATTTTTATATATTATTACTTGACATTTATATTAAAAGAGAAAGGGGCCTTTTATGCCCCTAACTATCCGACCTAATTTTAAAACACATATATGACCCGTCTTTTAAGTAATCTATACAACCTGACCCTTTTTTTTTAATACCCTATATGGGTCGGATTAGGGCATAATTGAACCATTTAAATGGCGAACACTATCGTGCTCTGATTGAAACTGCCGAGGAATCAATGGCATGACAACTAAAGGAAAAGGAAGTCGAGGTTTGAAAAGCGTTTAGGCGCAACGCAGAGCTGGAGGCGCAAATCTGGCAGGTAAGGGCTAGAGCAAAGGAATTCACCGCAACAACGTTACAGACACAACTGCAAGCTGCAGCAGGCGATGATGATGTAAATAACAGAATAATTCACACATATATGAGTCGGATTAGGACATAATTGGACCATTTAAAAGACGGTCGTATATGTGTTTTAAAATTGGGTCGGATAGTTAAGGCATAAGTGACCCCTTTCTCTTTTAATATAAATGTCAAGTAATAATATATATAAATGATGTGAAATCCCATTTGGCATTTAAAGAAAAGTAAATTGAGTTGGATATTTTGAGTTGACCAACTAACACCCATAAGGGCATATGTAGACCAAAAGTTGGACGTGAGGGTATAAATGGACCAAACTTTAAACGGGGGTATATCTAGACCTTTCGAATAGTTTAGGGGCATATTTGACCCTTTTTCCTTGAATATAAATGTCAAGGGATGATACATAAAAATGACGTGGAATATCCATTTGACATTTAAATAAAAGTAAAATGAGTTGGATATTCCGAGTTGGCCAACTAACGTCTAAAAGGGCATATGTAGACCAAAAGTTGGATGACGAGGGTATAAATGAACCAAACTTTAAACGGAGAGTATATCTAAACCTTATCAAATAGTTTAGGGGCATATTTGACCCTTTTCCCTTTAAAGTTTGTCTCTCTTTCACGCTAAACATAATTTCAATTATGAAATGTAATAATAATATTTTTCACTATGTATTTTTCTGTCTTGACTAAAAGAAATATCGCGATTTAACATTTTTTTAATCATATTATAGTATTATTGCTTAACAATTTAAAGGAAGTATTTTTGTATTTCGCCAAAAAGAATGTCTTTAATTTCTCAGTATTGAATCTCGTTTTACATTGAACAAGATCCATCATTGCATTTGCATAAAAATAATATAATACATGCGAATTAAACCACATACATGCATAGTTGATTAATTACAGATGAAAAATATGATAATTAAGCGATTGGGTAAGAAGCTTGCATGGCGATCCCACAAAGTCCTCCCATATCATTAACACCTCTTAACATTCTAATGTATCCGTCTTCGCCCCAACTAGTTCCTCATGAGTTCTTAACGAGCCAATACTTAGTACCACCTTTAGTTACTCCATAACCAACTGCAGTAACACCGTGATCTAACTGATTTCCACAATGTCCTGTAAACACACCACTAGAATAAAATTGAAAATCTGATCCACCAGCATCGATCGCCACAGATACAGGTTGATTTGCAATAGCTTTAAGTAAAGCCCATTCACTATTACTTGGAATATCTTCATACCTAGAAATTTTCACCATATGGTTGAGTAATTTGTTCTTGTTACAACTACTATCGATTCCCTTGTAAGGATAGCTATTTTCTGATGTAATTCCATTGTTTTTTATAATGAATTTAAAAGCGTTATCCATGAGACCTCCTTCACAACCCTCATTTAAACCTATATCGCAATCAACCAATTCTTGCTCAGATAATGAAATTAATTTACCCGTTTTAATCATGTTAAGTCCTTCTATTGCAGCCACAGCGGAAAACGCCCAACAACATCCTACAAAATCGTAGTGTAAAATAACTTAGTCTAATTTTGTTATCGCGAATTATCATATTTGTTTGATAACTTACCACATTGACCTTGGTCTTTAATCCTAGTAACCGCACCTTTTTTCCTCCAATCCATCGTAATTGGAGATGAAGCATTTTCATATCGAAATGACTTAGTTTTTATTCGTTGCTTAGACGGTATTTTGTATCCGTTACGAACAGACTTAAATTCCTCTTTTCTACGATCAGCAAATTCATTGATGCCTAGTTTATACGATCGTGTTCCATTTTTATTTATCGATTCGATATACTCGAAATTTTGTTTGAATACCTTGAACCTCTCTGCCTTTTCTATTTCATCTTTGTATTCACGTCCATACTTAGCCATCCATTGTTCATGTTTTTCAACCATTGATGATTCGTATAAAGTACGAGATGTAGCTTGAATGATCAAGAAATTCAACACTAGTAAAGTAGCAAAAATGAGACTAGAATTAAACATATAAGCCATAATTTAACACTTGATTTTTAAATATTTCTTGGGTATTTATAGACCTATTTTTATGGTTCTTTGATTATTATTAATTTTTTAAAAGCATATCCACACAATACAACAAAAACAAATCAAGAAAATAGATGTGAATATTTCTTCAAACAGAAATAAACGCATTACAAAGTGGAAACAAAGAGGCAACACTTTTTTTAATTTATATTTTTTTTAGGCAATATATATGGAAGTTTGTTTTCTATTTTCTTTTTTAATTAAGTAATATGTTGGATTTAATTTTTTAATATATAATTCGCCTTTATGTCCATTTTTTTTTTCTTTTTTGGTGAAAAGTTGATAATATATTATCTTAATTTCAAGTAGAAGGCTATACAATGTCGCATAAGAGTGTCACAAAGGGACACTTACATTACCTAGATTAGTCAAATTACTCGATCCGTTATCCGATATTTGTTATGTTTTACTTTTCGAAAGTTAAACTATATAAAAGATTTGGGCAACTATACTTAAGATATATATACTTTTACCATATCGATGTTTCAAATTGCTACTTATAGAAATTTTCTTATACTAATAGAATTAATATAGTGAAAGCGTCATTTTATTTATTAATTAAGTTCATTAAACAAACATCATGTTCAATTATAACTACGATCCAAATCACCCACTTTTTTATGGCTTTGCATAAACATGATAGGAAAAATTACATGAATAAATACATTTTAAAAAATAATTACGAATTTTAGCGATACTTTTTGTTTATTACCATTTATAGCAATATTGTGATAAATCTGTAATATGTATTAAAAGTGAGTTATGTATGCAATATATTTGAATTATAATTGTTTTTGAAATATATTATATTTGTTTGGTAAAAAATTGTGTATTATAAGTGTATTAAAATGTGTGATAAATATATTATCCGTCATTAAAACTTGTATTATATTTGAATAATAAATTTATCTTTGTAATATGTATTAAACTTGTATTATAAGTGATCAAGTGAAAAAAAATGTTATTGCTATAAATAGTAAATATTTTTTTATTATAGTATATTTATGTAAGTTTTCCAACATGATATTAACATTACTTAACAATCCGACCCCTCCTAACACCTATCCCATGCAAGGGTGTTGCTCTTAAAAATCAAATTCATCACTTTGACTCTGATATTAGTTGATATCGAGTGATTTTTTTCTTTCTTCACCACTGCCCGACCAATAGTAAAAACACAAGTAGTTTCAATTACTATCTATATCCTCTAACTTTGAATATATATAAAAAAGAAACATTTAAAAGTATATAAAATTAAACAAATAATATACATTTTATATGAGATACACTCAAATAAGTTTATATTATTATACCACAAATGACGCATAATATATCATATAGAATATGTATTATGTCTTTATTTTGTTCGCGGGCCTTGTACGGATGGACCGTTAATTGATTTGGGCCTCATGTAATGCATTCGGGTTTCCCTAATCCCCTCTTTCTAATTTATCATCAACAAAAAAAAACCCTAGCTCAAAAAAATTGAGCTGAATCTTCTTCGGTTCATCCATGGAGAATTCTCGTTCCTGCAAGAGTTGTCAAAAGCATACAATCGGTTCAGATGACACAACAGGTAATCCCGTTTGCTTATCATGTGGAACTTTACAAGATTACGATAATTACGATGCCCAAATCGGTGGAATTAGTGGTCCAACCGGAACACAAGTCCGCACCGGCACCGCCGGTAGCGGAACAGTTTATAACTACAACGAAACAAAAATTTACAATGCCCAGAAAGAAATCGAAGATTTAATGTACCAATTAGGATTTTCGAGCTTGAAATCTAGTGAAGTTAAGGATATGGTAGTGAAAGTTACTGACGGAGAATACGGGCAGGGTAGATGGTTTACAGTATTAATAGGTGCTTGTGCTTGTATTGTAATGAGGATAGACGGGAAGCCGTTGGCTATTGTTACGGTAGCGAATATAGTTTGTTGTGATATTTATGAATTGGGTAGGATGATTTATCGGGTTGTTGATTTTCTTGATTTGAAGTTGCCTGAATTCGATATTGTTGATTCGTTCGAGCATTATATTAGGAATGCTCCGAGTTTTAGTGAGGTTTCTGAGGATTTGATTGGGAGGATGTTGAAACAGGGTGTTTTTTTGGTGCAGTGCTTGGTGAAGTGGTATGTGACGACGGGAAGGAGACCGTTGCCTGTTGTGGCAGCAGTGTTGGTGTTTGTTGCAAAGTTGAATCAAGTTGATGTGGTGATTGAGGATGTGGCGAATGAGTTGCAAGTGGCAGTTGTTACTTGTAGGTTGAGGTATAAGGAGTTGTTGGAAAGGCTTGTGAAGGTTGCTCGAGGTTTGCCTTGGGGTGAGGATGTTACGGTTAAGAATATTATGAAGCATGCGACTTTTGTTATTCAATACATGGAGTTAAAGTCAATGTCGAAGAATAGAAATAAAAATAAGAATTTTGAGGATGTTGGGTTTGATCTGGATTATTTGATCGATGATTGTTTGAGCAACGGAAATGACTATGCTTTAGATGCCGATGACACCGTAAATGACTCGCAGTACTTTATGATGGATCACTCTAAAAGGTTGAGTATTGAAGGTCCAAATAGATTCCAAATTTCCCAAGAGTGTTTAGCAATGATTTATTCAAAGATGAAGGATGAAATGCATGTACACGAGTCGACACATAGCAGAGATAATAGCATCAGGAAAAGGAAGAGAGGATATGGCATGCTTTCATACACAGATTGGTGGAAGGGCGAATCAGAAATGAGCAAAAAGCTTTTAGTGAAGCAAATAGTGGAGAAAGATGTGGGCTTAAGTGTTATGCCTCCTTCTTTTGATAGTGGTTGCTTGTCATATGAAAGGAGAAAAGAGAAGATAAAAGCTGCAAAGTATCGAATCCATAAGACAATGTATCCTTCGGATGCTAGTTCAATTGATACGATTGATGTAGGCTCCCTCGAACACGTAAATGCTGGAAAGAGAAGGAAAAGGAAAATGAAATTTGATGTTGATTGGGAGGATTTCATTATTGAAACCCTTCTGCTTCATCAGGTGGAAGAAGTGGAGATAGAAAAGGGATATTACAAGACCCTGATGGACTTGCATGTTTTCAACTATTGAAGATCTAACCGGTCAGCTCAAACCATTATGTCAGTTTATGTAAAACTATTGCAGAGAAAATTTTGTTATGTTTCGTTGACCGATCTTGCTAGAGTATAGGGTAACTTTTGTTAATATTTTTAATCTGTAGATTTGCGTGAGTTCCATACTGGTGGAATTTAAACATATATACTCTGTTTCTTTGGGTCCTATCTTGAACCTGTAACAACTGTCTTTTTATTTATTTTTCTAAGATGAGAAGTTCCGTTTTTCCCAGTACATTTTCATTTTTTAGTCATAGTGAGAAGTTCTCTCTTGTAAACTATCTTGATCTTAGCTCCAAGGCCTAGCTCGAGTGGAAAAAGGTGGAGGATTTGTGGCTTAGCTTGCAGGTTTCAAGCCCCACGCTATGCAAAGTGAAGCTCAGTATTTAGTGGTGAAGGGTAGAGGGGCGGGCCCATCATCCACAGTGTTTAGAAGGCTGTGATTGGTTAAAAGGGTGGGTCATAGATAGATTTCTCGGAGCTTAGGACTCAATTTTCTTTTTGATAGGTAGTCATTTTTTAAGTTTTTATGCAACACCTTTTCATGCTGAATACTATGGTGATTTGAGGGTCCATAGATGGTAAACAATGACATTTTTATGTCTAGTTGAAAGGGTTTATTTGTAGAACAGTTATTTGTCCATCTTCACCGATTAGGATCATTACTTTTCTTACCAAAGGGGAACTCAGAGTGTCAAGATTGCAGGGAATTATAATTTCAGGAAATCAAACACTTTTTTAGGCAGCAGCTCTTCTGATAATTTGACGCAGTCTTTATTGGACATTTATTTAAAGAAGTAAGAGACGAGATGTGTATGTTTGATTAACAAAATGAAGCAAATGCTGAACAATTCATTAATAAATGCTGAATGGTTAATGGTTATACATCGAATCCTAGTTCATGTAGACAGAAACTTCCTGCCAGCATTTGCAGCATTGAATAAATCTCTTTATTTTCAAAAGAAAAAGTTCTTTATATCTTCAAAGTGACTGAGGTATTTATAGTTGTAGAATCGTTCACTTTGGGTAGAGGACAGAGTCCCCTGGAGATCCCAGAAAGTAATGCAGTTCAGTGCACGAAACATCCCGTGTTAGTAGGGTCTGGGAAGGGCCACACCCAAAGGGTTTTGATGTAGACCTAATGCAAACATTAGTGGCTTCAGGGTCTGGGAAGGGCCACACCCAAAGGGTTGTGATGTAGACCTAGTGCAAACATTAGTGGCTGCTTCCACATCTCGAACTCGTGACCTAGAGATCACATGGATGCAACTTTATGGTTGCTCCAAGGCTCCCATTCCAGAAATTTATGCAAGATACGGACAAGTAAAGCTCTCTAGCTGTTCCACTAACAGACTTCATATTATTTTCACTCTTGCTTCTGTTGAGCTTCCACAATTTTGTACACGAGTGCATATAATTAGCTTTTATCATATCTCAAAATTGTTCGGTCTATTTAGTTGACTTTAGTCTTTAGCAGTCATTCTCCTGCCTTTAAGACAAAAGAAGGATCTGCAGTGATCAATACCAATTCATTTTTAGTTGATATTCCCGATATCCTTTGGTGTGGGGGATGGGGATGAGTGGTATGTTCTTGGTTTAGTCTTATTTTGAGAAACTTTTGGTTAGGAAGAGGAAGTTTTGATGCAGTTTACATTTCCAAAGTGCCGATGAAGGTGTGCTTTTTCACTTGGCTGGCTACTATAGGGGTGATCCTGGCAATGGAAAATCATAGACGGCAGAAGGTTGTCTGCATGAGCTGGTGTTATTTGTGCATGGAGGCGGGAGAGGATGTAGTTGCGTAGTTCTTTCATTGTGGTCTTTCCATGAGTTATGGTGGGATATGTTTCAAATAATGTGGTACTTGGGCTATGCAAAGAATTGATGTTCAGTTCAAAGTGTGGAATTAAGGAGGAGAAGATGCGGTATTAAAGTGGGTGGTGTAGAGAGAGAGAGAGAAATATAGGACCTTTTGAAGGGGTAGAGTCAAGCTTTTCTCTATTGAAAAGTAACCTTTGATCCCCTTTTTCTTTAGAGTTCCAAGTTGTATAGAAGATCGGGTGGATTTATAGAGAATCATATTTTGTTATAGATTCATTACCTTTTGGTACATTCCTTGTATACGACCAGGCCTTATACTATATGTATGAATGAATATACCTTCACTTGATAAAAGTAAAATCAAGATTAACCGAGATGAAGTTTTCTGCTAATTTACAGAAGCTTCGTGCACAATGATGACATTTTCAGCAAATTTGAGGTAAGGTTCGCATTCAAATTGCAATAAGTTTGGTTTTTCCGTAGCATTAAATTAATTTGACAACTGCAGGATGCATTGACAGGATGGACGAAAAGAATACCTCTTCCTCTTTGTATTGTACTTGTTTTTATTTAGAATTCGTGTCACTTCTGTTCTACGTTGTGATTTTCAGCTTAAGGGGCAGAAGCAAATGTTATTTACTGATGATTGTGAACAAACCTCCCAAGCTCGGGGTAAGGTTTGCGCGTACACTCTACCCTCCCCAAACTCCACTTGTAGAATTACACTGGATATATTGTTGTTGTTGTTTAATTACACGAAGTGTATCTTTCATCATTTCTTTCATGAAAAAACATCTAACGACAAATTTCTTATTTGGCTCAACATGTAGTTGACTATCAAACAGGTTCAAGCGTAGGAAGAAATCAAAACAAGTGCAGACAAAGACATATAAATCTGAAGATACGCATTCTCCCGTTACTGTCCAGCTGCAAAAGCCTCAACCGGAAAAGTTTTCGTGATGCCAGCAAGACTCTTGAAGTGAATCTTGCCAGTAGGAGGGTTGTCCACTGAGATGTCACCAACTGGAGGCCATAACATCAGTTCCTTAGCCTTCACTCCCTTGAGCTTCTTGATCCTGTTCTTCTCGACGTATCCAGTTATTTCAGCACCATAACTCACCAGCTTACTGATCATCTTAAAGTTATGTTCAACTTTTTTAGTTTGCAGGATCCACATGTACCCCGTGGTCTTCACAAACCCGACTTCGATCACATCAGCCAGAGGGAGAAGCCCTGCTGGGAGTTGATATTCTTCAAGAAGGGAAAGGGCCATTTTTAAGCCTTCCTCATGACCCTTCTTGACAATTGCTCCTTCCTTTTCTGCCATGATTAGCCTCACTTTTAATGACTTTTTGTTGCTGTTATGCTTATCTGATTGAGGGAACTGAATTTATAGTATGGTTTTTGCATGTAAAGAGACAAAACTCAATGGAGAATACAAAGAAATCAACATTGTATTAGCCACCAAAGCTACTGATTTTACTTTGTACCAGTCATCATTTTTTTTGTCTGTGTTTCCTCACTGCCATTTTTTTCTCTCTTGATATATGCTGCATTCTTCCGTAGAATCGGAGCCTTTGAGCAATGGTAAAGTTTATCTCCATGTGACCTATAAGTCACGGGTTAAAGTCTTGGAACCAGACTAATGTTTGTATTAGGATATATTATCTACGTCACAACATTTGAAATGGATCTTTCTTCGGACTCTACGTGGAATACTTTGTGCACTGGAATGTCTTTTTGGTTTATCTAATACATTGTCCAAGGATAAGATGCCAAATTGATACAAGGCTTGTACATGGACTAATCACATACTTAAACCATGAAGATCAAGGTTCCTTGTATTAAAAAAGTAAACCCAACATTACATTAATTCTTGTTTTATCATCTTGAATTTAATGTGCTAAATTATGATTTTCTATTTAAGATCAATTGACCCATATGCATTGCATTTGACTCAAATAAAATCTGGACGATTTGAATTATGACACGTGTATCATTTAACCTGGTTGATCTGTTCAATCAAAGACCAAATCCGTCCATTTATCCAATCTATATTCTTCCCTGATCTCCCCAACACACTCTCGATAGAAAGAAGAAGAAAAAAAACTCCCGCGAAATCAACCTTACAAACAATCTAGATGAGTAAAAATAGGAGGAACTTCTCAATTACTAAAAAATTATTCAATTTAAGTAAAATAAAATTACTTGTAACCACATAAAGACCAAAAGAACATGATAACCTCACAACAATAACTGAAAATACAAAATATAAATCAACCCCTCAATTACACATTTCACTCACTTCCCTGTTTAAAAAAATTACAACATCCAAAAAAAAAAAGAATAAAACAAGAATTATTTTTTTTTTTAAAAAAAATGACAAAATCAAGTGAAATTATTCTAATTGTTAGTGTAGTTTGTTTGTTTTCCCTGTTTGGGGTAATTCATGCTGAGTCTGAAGCTTCAAGTGATCATAGTCAAACTCATTTCAAGGTAGATGGAAAAGTATATTGTGACGTTTGTCGCACTCAATTCGAAAATCGACTTAGCAAGCCATTATCAGGTATTACATCGTCAGTGTAATAAATTTTTATATTTTCCCAAAGTTATGAAAAAGATGATATGTCTTGTTTATCATTATTATCATCAAACATAGTTTGTGGTTTAATTTGATTTGAGTGTTAGATCAATTTATTAGATCTATATATGGTTTGGGATTATAAAATATACAAAAATAGTTTGATATGTACATTTGCCTATTATGTGTTATATTGTTATTAGATTTTAAAAAATGTCATATATATATATAGGTCAGATCCATCTTTCATATTATGCATTTCTTGAGAATCTGATCAAACTTTTATCTGCTCTGCTCTGCTATTAAGTGAAATACTTGACGCCTTATTATAAATTACACGAATTTACTTAAATTTCATGTATGCATGCATGCATGCAGGCGCGGAGGTACAACTACAATGTAAGAACCAAACAACTGATGCTATCACTGCAACAGTGGATGGTAAAACTGATGAGCATGGTTTCTATGAACTCCTCGTGGAACGCGACCACGAGGACGATATATGTGAGATGATGCTCAAGAAGAGCCCCATGGATGATTGTACTGAGATACCACATGAACGTAATGCACAAGAATCAGCAAGAATCACCATTACAAACAACAATGGCATAGTTGATACTACTCGCCACGCGAACCCTCTATTCTTCTTGAAGAAAGAAGCTTCACCAGAATGCGATGAAGTATTTAAGGAACTCGAATTATTACCTGAAGATATTAGTCAATCTTAAAAGAAAAAGATTTGAGTATATAGTCGAAATATCTGAATAGAGTTTAGCTTATATATATCGATAGTGTAAAAGGAGTTTTTTACACTATCAAATGGTCATGAACCATGAGATATTGACATGTAGGATTTAAGTTTGTGTGCACTAGAAGTGCAATGAATTTTGATATTATGTTGATGTAATTTAACCTCTTATAGAAGGTTACTTACCCCTTGTTGTAGGTTATCAAAATGAATATGTATTAAATAAAGTTATCTACAATTAGTTATGTTTAATATATACTGTCAGTATATAGAAACTTAAAGTACTCGTACTTATAATATATAAAATGAGGTGGTTTTGTATGTCGTCTTCCTATCCTTCAATTTTTTGTTAGGGAAAAATATTTTTCATGATTTTTTTATTCAGCTCGTTCTTTGCTAGGTATCTAATGTGAACATATCAAGTTAATTAACTCATCATCCTATTAATTAATCAAAATTAGGAAAGTACTTACTAATAGTATAAGTATGTATCACCCTCTTCACAATACACACAAAAAAGGAAATATGAAAAAAAATAGTCTTTTTTTTCCTTCTTTTAGATGTTTTTTTTTTTACAAAAAAAAAATAGAAAAAAAAAACTCTCTTTCAATTAGTTGGATAATGTGGTGCAAAGGGAATATACCAAAGAAAACAAAATTTGAAGATGAGGGTTAGGATTTGGTATGTAGAAGTCAACATTAAAAATAATTTTTTGCTTCAAAATATTTTTTTTTCAGTAGACGATTTATCAGAAACAATTTATTTATTCTGCAAAGATAGAAATGAATTGATGATCTATTGAAAACACAATATATTTAACCTGCAAAAAATAAAGATAAATTTTACGTACAATATCTTAGAACTCCACTTATATATCGACTATAATATTATCTAACATTAATATTATTTTTGTTTCTTGTTCCAAGTTCTTTGCTCTTGGCTTTGTAGTTGGAGCTACATGAACTAACTTGATATATTTGTCTTCTAAAAAAGAATATTACAAGTCCTATGTTCCCCCATTACTCCAGAGTTAATTGGATCATAATGGAGTAGGTAAAAAAATTGAGAATTCAATTTTGAAATTAAACCATATATGTATAGTCACTAAAAACCTCTATAATTATGTCAACACAAAATATATTTTCTAATATCTTTGCATAACAAGTTAGAAATTACATTACATTTAATGATGTGATTTAGTATTAACAGATGAGATAATATTCCTGAATTTAATATAAACCATGTTAAAAGTGAATATTAGTTAAATAATTTTGAAAAGTTAATACAAATTAAATGACAATGTTCGAATAGTATGCCTATTAAAAAAATAACAAAATAACATACTGTAACCTTAAAGTGAATATCAAAAATCAAATAAAAGGAAAAAAACAAAGATATGAAAAAGGAGAAAAATATATATTGAAAGATAACACTTAAGAGCAATAACATATGTACATCTACTATTTGGTTTTTCTTTTTTCAATTAGAAGTTTTTCCAAATATTCTCATGAGATGGTTGAGATTTGTCAGTCATTAATTAGAGAATTATTTTAAATTTAAGTTACGATTATAAAATAAATTTTAAATAAAAATTTTTTTTTTAATGAATTCATTTCGTATGATTCAATTAGTTTGATCAATAAATTTCAAATATCAAATGATTAAATTAAAAGACAAGTAGATGTTTATTTCCTTAAACATTCGTAAAAAGTTCTTGATAATTCTTTTTTGTGAAAACTATGTAATATTATTCTTTTCTATCTCTAATAAATAAACACATCCATATATCAATGACCCAATAATTTTAAATATTCCAAATAATTACGTATCCCTCTTTTTTAGGTCCCCTATTTAGTGGAGAAAATTTTAAAAACTGAAATGAATGAGAATGTATGGTATCATCATCTCTTCCACCCCTAGCCATGCTTAAAAAACATAGCTTAAAAATATAAATTAATTAATAACTTTTTGATTGATAAATTTTAATTATATTTACTTCGATATTTTACCAAGTATATTTAACTTTTGATTAATTGAATCCTCTTTTTATTTTTTTTTATATTCATAAATGTGTCATAATTATTAACCATTTCACTATTTACTTACTCATATGTTATATTAAATTTGTATTGCTACTTTATATATATTTCTAGAGTAACATATTTTTATAAATTTAAAATATAACGTAATTTTTACACGAAACGATCATAAATACGTATTTTAACCGATTGAATGATAAATATCTTGGAGAAATAGTCATTTGACCTTGTAGACAATTGAAAGGTCTCAATGGTGATTTTCTATGAAACTTTTTGGGATTCTCTTGGCATGAAAAATAAATTATATTATATATAGTTTCATCAATTTTTTTTTATTTTTTTTATAATACAAAAGGAGAAATGCCTTTGTTTAGTTAGTGCAGGTAGAAAATGCATTATTTTATATTCTATGCTTGGGAAAAAAAGCATATTTGTGGGGACAATTATTCCCCAAATTGTAGTCTTTTAATCATCGTAATATTTATCTCCAAAAAAAAAAAATAGTTGCTATTAGAAACATATGATTTTCTCATCAAAGTTTACTTAAAAAACACACTAATATCATGTTGAATTTTTATCTTATTGGCAAGGAATTTTCAATGAAAAAATAATCAAAAAATTAATCATGTTTGACAAGTTAAGGACCACTGGTACAAAGCATTTCGAGTTAGTAGGGTATGGAGAAGGATTCACTACAACAAAAATAATTTTTAGCGGCATTAAATATTGACATTAATAAAGAGTGATAAAGTCTTTACCGGCATTAGTTAAATGTCATTAGAACCAATGTCGCTAAAGAATTTAGGGACATATACAAAGAGTGACAATTACCGCTAAAAGTATATATTCAGTGGCAATTAAGAATCAAATGCCGCTAATGATTATTTTTGTTGTAGTAATTGCAACACCCTAAGGGTTGTGATGTTGAAACTTTTTAGTAGTTATTTTTATGGCTAAAACCCATGATATAGGTCATACAGCGATAATTTTATCGATGCTTCAAAGTTTTTCTTCAAAAGAAAAACTTCCTACGTATCACCCATCCTAATACGATTCTCACCTAAACATGCTTTAACTAATTTGGAGTTTTGATGAAATTTGATGTATTAGTGTTAGTACGAACACACTAATGACCAAATTTTGGTTAATTCTATATATTTTTTTAAAAAAAATAAGAATTTTTTTTTTTTAACAGAAATTAATGATTTTCTGATAATATCTCTAATAGAATTCACAGACAATATTTCATTGAAAAAATATTGAAACACTATATCATAAAATCAATTATCAATAGTATTCAAACGAAAATGTCCATAGGAAACCCATGAATTTCTAGTAATTAAAGTGTGTGTATAAATATGATGCAAATTATCAATGATAATCTAAACTATAATCTAGTTGTGAATATATATATATATATATATATATATATATATATATATATATATATATATATATATATATATATATACTAATATATAATCACAACATCTAAAGTATAAATTATAATCCAAAGGAAGATTTACTAATATTTCACTAGCTAGCTTATATATATATATATATATATATATATAGGTTTTTCTACTAATATATAATCACAACATCTAAAGTATAAATTATAATCCAAAGGAAGATTTACTAATATTTCACTAGCTAGCTTAGTCTATTTATTTATTCCCACATGGGTCATGATTTTTATTTCTCTTTTTATTTTTGTACTTTTTAGTTGTGAATATTCTATCATTAGCTTGGCCACAAATATTCTAATGTCATTTTAAAAATAAAAATTAGCAACGAATAAATTTTATTACTAAATAACAAATATATATCTTTAATTTTATTCAAAGACGAATAATATCTGTGATTAATATTTAATTATACACTACAAAAAAGGAAAAAGTTGCTAAATAATAAAAACAAATTGCTCATCTAATTTAACGGTGAATTATTCAACAAACAAAAAAAAAACTATCAACTATGAACTTTTTAGTGAACAAATTGATTTGTAGAAAATTCATGTTGTTATTTGTAGTAAATTACTTTTCCATTCTCCAAATGCAATAATTCATTTTCAAAAAAATAAATATATATTCTTTATTAATTTAAAAATAATAAAAGTTTGAAAGAAGAAATTTTTTTAAAAATCTTTTTAGAAGAAAATCAGATTTCAACATCATACCGACATAAGAGGGAAACTAGAGCCTGGAAATAAGCAAATTGATAACTTTTTTTATTTTTTTAAAAAAATGATTATTATTTTTCCCAAACAAAATCATTTTCTAAGATATTTAATTTATTGTACTTTGATCACATGACCATCATTTCAATCTCATTCAATTCAGACCAACTAAAATATTTACTCATCTTATCTCAATTTATCTAATATCTTTCGAAATTTCAAAAGAAAAACAATTTTTTTTAAATCATAATTTTTAATATGCTTTTAATTGTTATTTAATTGTTAATAATGACGACTTACAAGTTACTATCGAAAATTATAAATTATATGAGGATTTTCGTGAGAATTAATATAAAAATTTGTAGAAAAATAAGTTTTTCACGAATTTTTATACTAATTCCTAAAAAGATTCCCATATAATTTGTACTTTTTTTATGGTGGTACTTCGTAGTTAATTTTCATATATAAAAAATTTTAATGTAAGGAATTAACTTAAAAAATGTATGTTCAAATTTATAGTCAAATTTCATTCTTAAAATTCAAACAGTGTCACAAGATCGAAGGAATATATTTTAACAAAATAATGATTAGAAAAGTCCTAGAAAATGAAAATTAAAAAAGAAAAATAGTTCTGATCACTATAAATTTTTCCAATAGAAATAAAAATAATGTTATCTATAAAATTCAAAACTATTTGTACAACTTCTTAGCACATTATTGTTTTTCTTTCTATGCATATAAAAAAAGTAAATTAAAAGAACGAAAAAAAGAAATATAAAAAGCAAAGGTTCAATATAGAGCTAATAACTTCTTTTTAGAACCCTATACTTAATGGAAGAAGAATATTCTTGAAATGAATTTTAAAAACATATAAGACAAAAGAAAAAAGATTTAAAAAAAAATAAAAAATATCCCTCAAACTATACAAAATATTTAAATTTTATTCTCCTTTATACTTTTTGGTGCATTCCATACCCTTATTTTAAGCACAAATTTTCATATTTTCCCTTGACCTAAATAGAACTCCAACCTAAAATATATAAAAGGTAATTTTATACCATAGTCAAAAGTAAAACGATAAATTTAACTATTATTTTTTTTCAAATTACTTGACACTAAAACATATCATGATGAAGCTAAATATAAATTCTCAAACTAATAACCGAAGCAATATGGATGATCCTAAAGTATAACAAAATGTAAAATTGAAATATTTTGTTTAGTATAAAGATAAATTTGATTTAAATATTTTTCTAATATTAATAAATAAAAAATAACAAGTAAAAGTGCGCGAATTCATCATAATTCACTAACAATCTCAGAGATGCTTTCTAGATGAGGTCTCCATACACTATCCCTTCCTCTTCTTTTATCCCTTTGAGTTGACGCCTTTTCAGATAATATATTACTTAGATATCGATCATCAGATATCAATAAATTAGCATTGTTATGTCCCTCCGATGTGACTTGCCTCATCTTCTTCTTATTCCTCGTGGATGATCTAGAACGAGTTCTTAACTTTTCACGAGAAGCAGAAGATGAGGAGGAGGATGAGCACGACGATGGCATTGGCATAAGGAAATAAATCTTGCCGCGTTGTAGCTCAGCATCAGGAGGGACAACAACAATTTTAGGAGTAGTAGTAGAAATATTTTGTTGATGATCATCATTTGATGAAGATGTTGGTTTTTTTAATATGTGTTTAGGATAAAGTTTCATAATTTGTGAAGCTTTTATATGAGAATCACTAATTTCTTCAACTTTACCATTAGAATGAACAATTCTAATAACATCAAGTGAACCACATGGAAGAATACAAGATATGAAACATCTAATTGCATTTCTCATAATGGATAAAAATGATAGATTTTTTTTTTATTTTGGAGGAGAAAGAAGGGAAAGAATATAGAAAAAGGGAAAAGAAGTCTATTTATCAATGAATAAATAAGTGTAGTTTTTATTTTTTATTTTATTTTTTTTCTACCTTTTTTGAATAAAAATGATGATTTTTTTATTTTGTGTTTTTTGGGGGTTCACCTTTTTGCTTTCTTTATGTAGATGCTTCTACTTTTTCTATTCCTTTGAGACTTTTGAGTTAATATTTTATAGTGATAGTGCAAGAAAAATTGTACCTTTAATTTGTTATGTAGCATATTAGTTGTACCCTTATTATAATTTATTTGGACAATATTTTCTTATTAATTTGCTTAATTAAAAAAATGATATATTTATATACTTGAAAATAATTGGATTTAAATTTTTTCTTTCATTTCGTATTGAGAAAATTTTATACTAACGCTAGTGTTATGATATATCAAAAATAAAAAATATTATCAGTTCTGATTTTGAAACTCTTAATTCGTATAAAAATTAAGGGATGTTTAAAATTATAGATTATAAAAAAAATATTATTTTTTTAAAATTTCG